>NC_090438.1:612272365-612575395 GCF_031143425.1 Pleurodeles waltl
TATAATGAGTCTCCAGCCCCCCAGGCAAAACTTTAATAATAATAGGGTGCATTTCTCAGACAGAATGTTCATTGCCTAGCATCTGGTTAGACTTAAAGGGTCTTTTCGGGTGTGGCAGTTATAGGGTATCTGCTCAACGCAGGCAGATGCTCCATTGTGCCACTATCGTGGCTCATCCTTTATGAGCTGCAGCAATTGTGCTAAAACGTCCCCCTCAACAACGAGAATAAACATTGGCAAAAACAAGTGGTTTGGCTTTGCAGATGAGCTAGTGGCTTTGCCACTGCTTGTTCTCTTGGAATAATTTTGTGGAAGTATTTTTAAAAAAATGGGCGCCCTTGTATGTGTGCATGCACGCTGATGTACAGGCAGCTATTTTGTTCTTTTTATGTAACGGATAACAAAAATGATTACAGTATAACAATCTTGTGGGTCCAAAAACATAAGTGGTCATCTTTGCATTGTAAATGTTTCCAAAAAACATTAAAAGATGGCTGACCATGAATACAAGTGCAACAGAGGACAAGTGTAAATATTAACTGTGGTGGTCATGGTGTGATGGAAGGACTCAAGGGTAAAGAACATGTGTGATTAGTTTAGGCGGCAGTGGCTGTACTTTTAAGTAGTGAGATAGGCAGGTTTGCAATTTGTAGTCACTTCGACCTGTGCATAGAATACATAGGGGGTTATTACAACTTTGGAGGAGGTGTTAATCCGTCCCAAAAGTGACGGTAAAGTGACGGATATACCACCAGCCGTATTACGAGTCCATTACATCCTATGGAACTCGTAATACGGCTGGTGGTATATCCGTCACTTTTGGGACAGATTAACACCTCCTCCAAAGTTGTAATAACCCCCATAAACCTTTAGTCTGGCACAAAGGAAGCACAGCTCAATCTCCATTTGAGGACACAACCAAGAGGTGGCAATAAACTGATGCAACAATAACTTTTCAAAGAAGAAAGCAAGGCTCATCTAGTTCATTTAAATGGATCAATGGGTTGGGTTCAGCCCGTGGTTTCCTTTAATGTGGGCTTTGTCATGTAACATATTAGTTGTGCAGCAATCAATCAGCAACAATACTTCTAGGGGGTCGTTCTGACCCCGGCCGGCGGCGGAGGCTGCCGGCCTGGCGGGGACCGCCAGAATACCGCTGCGCGGTCAAAAGACGGGTATTCTGGGTTTCCCGCTGGGCTGGCGGGCGACCGCCAGAAGGCCGCCCGCCAGCCCAGCGGGAAACACCCTTCCATGAGGATTCCGGCTCTGAATGGAGCCGGCGGAGTGGAAGGGGTGCGACGGGTGCAGTTGCACACGTCGCGATTTTCAGTGTCTGCATGGCAGACACTGAAAATCTTTGTGGGGCCCTGTTACGGGGGCCCCTGCAGTGCCCATGCCATTGGCATGGGCACTGCAGGGGCCCCCAGGGGCCCCACGACACCCCATACCGCCATTCTGTTCCAAAACCGCCAGGAACAGGATGGCGGTATGGGGGTCGGAATCCCCATGGCGGCGCAGCAAGCTGCGCCGCCATGGAGGATTCCCCAGGGCAGCGGGAAACCGGCGGTACACCGCCGGTTTTCCGTTTCTGACCGCAGCTGTACCGCCGCGGTCAGAATGCCCATGGGAGCACAGCCAGCCTGTTGGCGGTGCTACCACGGTCGTTGGCCCTGGCGGATTTTACCGCCAGGGTCAGAATGACCCCCCTAGTTTTGTAATGGAGTAAACAATGGAGCGAATTCTGTTTCTTTCTATAAAAATATTTTCCATAAATTAAGGTCAGAAAGGGACAAATGTTGGGTCTCTAATTATGAATGCGTGCTGCAATGTGAACTCCACTCCATGTTCCTCCAAATTGTAGTCCTACAAAAATATATATTTTTTTCTGTATGACTTGAACCTCCATAAACATAGGGACATAAATGTGGAGATATGTAATAAGTAAACACCAAAAAATGTTATACATTTCCTTTACATAGGTTTAAGCCATATGCACGAGAAATCTTGTAACATGTGCGCTTACAGACACGACTTGCGTCAGCCACTACTGAAGGAAAAATAGTAGGTACTTATTGCAAATATGGGATAAATGAGAACAAAGATTACATCACCTTACCACCTCACATCCTGGGTTCGGCCATCTAATTTAGGCTCCCTTTTTCATGAATGGGAGTAGGCTTCACAGCAAGGGAATCTCAAAGGCAATTAACTTGTGCACTGTCTGATGCAAGGAGAGAGTTCAGTGAATACAAGAACGTGTCAAAGAGTGTAACTAAGATGCATGCTCTCCTCATCACTCTATAAAAGCAGGAGTGTTTCCAACTTACAATTGTGGGCATGTAGTTTGTTTAATAAATGTGTACATGTAATTTTACTACAAAGTAATGGTACGCCCGTTAATAATTCTACACTATTCAAACACATGCAGGTCCCCTGGCTACTCTACTATAAAACTAAGAATACAGCTTCTCTGGGAGAAGAAGATGCTTCAGAAAGGCACCTGTTTAAAAGCACTCAATAAAAATAATAATCGTACGCCTGATGACTTTTTTCTTTTGTTTCAATCATTCCTTTGTAGGCTGCAGCCTACCAGACTGCGAGCTGTCTGGTTTGCTCAAGATAATTTGGGGACATCCAGGATATTGACCTAGGAATGCATTTTGCATGTTCCTTGCCATTGGCTTTGTGGTTTGTAACCCACATTTTCTTGCTTTCCATTTGCTGGCTTTATTAGTTTTAGGCTGTCCAGCTTGAATGTGTACCTTTCCTTGCCCAAACCTTATTCACGGTATCCTTCTGAGTGCTTCCTTTCTGTAAACAGGCCTGTAAATCTTGTTTTTATCACGTCAGATTTGCTGTGCTTTCAAAGATCGAGGTCAAATGTCAGACGCTGTCTTTCGAGGGTGCTTGTTTACTTTTCCTTCTCTGACTTCAAAGTGAGAGGATTTATGTGATAATCTTTTGGATAGGAAAGAGTTTTTTCTAGCATATGACAACATTTAAATGAACTGTGTAAGTATTTCAGACTATATCAGAATTACGAACACAAATGAAGCACATTTTTGTTATTTTTGATGTGTGTTAGACACAAATACTTTAATATGATCAAATCAAATCTTTACATGAGGTGATGCAATTTCCGCACATTTTCATCTGTGTAATGTGTATTCTATCAGTAAAACTATGGGGCATATTTATACTCCGTCTGCGCCGATTGTGCGTCAAACATTTTGCCGCACAATCAGCGCAAACGTTGCCCCGTATTTAAACTTTGACGCCCGCGGACGACAAAATTCCGCCGTGTGCGTCATTTTCTGGATGCGGCAACCCGCCTTGCGTTAATTATATGCAAGGTAGGCGTTCCAGAAAACGGCGGAGCCAGAAAATGATGCACAGCCCGATTTGCGTCAAAAATTAACGCCTGGGTCAGGGCAGGCGTTAAAATGGGGCAAACACACCTGTATTTAATCACAACTCACAGAACAAACAGCAGAGCAGCAGAGCAGCAACATGGAGCCAGGGAGGTGATTCTAATCCAGCGTGCATTCAGACGCAGAGCCCAGCAGCAACAACAGCAGCCACAACAACACCAGCAGGGACCCCAAAGGCAGCGCAGAAGGCAGGAGAGGATATTCCACCCAAGAACAACCCTTCAGGGCCTCAGGGAACACAACATCATACAGAGGTTCCGGTTGAACTGGCAGGCCATTCAGCAGCTGCTGCGAAACATTGAACAGCAGTTGGCCCCCACTTTGGTGACACCCCGCACCATCCCAACAGAAACAAAGCTGCTTGCCGTACTTCACATGCTGGCAAGTGGCTCTTTCCAAACAACTGGTGCCCTGGTTGGCGGAATATCACAATCATCATTCTCCGCCTTTTTGCCCAAAGTACTGGACGCCATCATTCAACTGACACCCGCCACATCTGCTTCCCTAACACACTGCAGAAGCAGCAGGAAACAAAACAGGGGTTCTACGCAATCAGTGGCTTCCCACACGTCCTTGGTGCAATCGACTGCACACATGTACGCCTTGTGCCACCTGCTGCAACTGAACACCTCTACCCCAACAGGAAGCACACACATTCCATCAATGTGCAGGCCATTGTCGATCACCAGGGATTGATCACCAACATCGTGGCTAAATATCCTTGTAGTGTACATGACTCATACATCTTCTGTCACTGCACCATCAATGAACACTTCCCGGATGGACGGTATGGCAATGGACTACTTGTTGGTAAGTACAAAAACCTACTTATATACACACTGCACAGTAACCCTCTAGGACACACAACACATACACCACAACAGCAACATGTCAACAGAAACACACTGAGGTCGTGACATCACTAACAATGTTTCTTAAGTCACCATTGAACCTGTCACACATTGGAAATTACTGTACAGCCTAATGTGAAGACGTCAATGAGTGTGGTTGCCTAAATGTCACCTTGCAAATTGTAAGTGTCCCAATGACCTTTACATTAATACATTGCATAAGTGTCAAGGTATGGGATGTCCAGGGTACTTTGATATGAATGTGTTAACAACACTTTCAATTTTAACTGCGCATGGAACTATCATCTCACTCCCAGTGAAGACACACGGACACCTGTATCACAAGTCACAATGCTAGGGAGGGCACACTGTACTGCAAATCCCAAAACATACTGCTGACTAACGGTTAGCAGACAAACACTCGTTCAGCCAAGGAAACAACACAATGCAGATGGTACAGCCTACAAGCATAGGATGTCACATTAGTACACAAAAGAGTCACAGACAACACAAGACAACTACTGCCATGAAAGGTCTTTTCAATAGTGCCAGCTACATCAACATGATCCCATTCATTTTCTCTTGCAGCTGATCAGGGGTATGGCATCCAGCCATGGATCATGACACCATTTGGCAACCCGAGTACAGCTGCAGAGCGTGCATACAACGAGGCCCATAGGAGGACACGCAGCATTTTCGAGCGGACCTTCGGCATCCTCATGTCAAGGTTCTGCTGCCTCGACATTACTGGTGGTAGCCTCCTATATTTCCCCGAGATGGTCTGTAGGATCATCCTCACATGTGCAATATTGCACAACATTTGTATCAGAAGAAACATTCCCCTCCTGGAACCAGAGCCACACATGCCTGAAGAGGAGGAAGAGGAGGATGCTGGCCTGCAACAGGAGGGGGAACTACAGAACACAGCTGCTGGTATACGCAGGCGGCAACAGATTGTAAATAATTTCTTCTGAATGTGATCACCTTCACCACTTTAGTTAACGAATTTAAATAAACACCTATTCTAATCACCATATCATGGTCTGGCTATTCCTTTTTGCACACCTTCATCTCTACTTATCAGAATAAGAGTGTTGCCTCATGGAGCATTGCTGAGATACTGAGTGGGACATGGAACATCACAGAGCTAATGTGATGCCTAACATACAATGGTCACATACACACACACTCTTAATGACATATATCAGGTACATATCTCCTTTGAAGGCCAATAGCAGAGGACCACAACTATTTCACACATACATGTTGAAAGCAAGGTCCAACGCATCATATGGCACACAACTATGACGCCATCACTCAATAAGGGGAAAACAAGCCTCACACATGATGCAGTCAATGTGCTTTGGCATCACTAACAGGAATGTCTGACAAGACCCTTGACAGCAGTTAGTCCAACTGCATCCAATATTTGCAAGGAATATCTTTGACTAGAGTTCCATAGAAGCAGAACATAGACAGCACAAATGCCACACATATGACATGCATTGCGCACATGACATTCCATGCACATGTCAGCCCATTTCCTAACTCCTGACACGCCGATGCACCTGGTCACAACCCACCTGTCGGAAGAGGTCCGTGGAATACTAAGATGTGTACCCTGACAATACCTCCTCTACACACACACAGACCAACATTAGCAAACAAGTGTGCTACACCCTTTCCTAAGGTATGCCATTGTCATGTATCATCTGACTGCATGGACGTCAGGTCAGTTTATACACTGTCTTCTAGTTTCAAAGCCGTATTAGCACATGTAGATTGCTTCCCCTTGTGAAAATGTCTGTTGGCCCTTAGAATGCAAGTCTCACCTACAGGACTTGTGAGAAACAGATGCAGCCCACACCTGTGATCACCTCCATGCACAACACCCATTTCAAAAAGCACTGCCCCTGATGATGCCTGGAACAGCATAGGAGTTGCCATTATGTCAAATACACCGTCAACCATTGATACTAATTAAGCTGTGTAACACAGCCCTTGGGTTCATTTGTCACCTTCAAAAACACAGGACATACACAGTTTGACATGTCAACTGTCTAGTTTGTCCTCCAAACAGTCTCAGTCAGACCACTGATTATGTAACTTGTCCAGTAGCTGGCTCCTGAATCACCTTGTATTCTGTCAGCCTGACTGGCAACTGTCTGTGCGTCACACTAAAGTATCCCTGTGTCTACATATGTACCACACCTGCGTAAGAAAACCTCCCATTCATCAGGGGGCATTGGGCATGGGCTTCTTCCATGCATACCCAAATACATTGTATAGCATCATCTGCCTTTTAACTGTACCATTTGAGTTACATCCTCTTGGAAATGCAAAATTCATGGCCCATCCCTTGTCTGGGTTGCATATATGCATGAATGAAAAAGTCTGACAGTGTCCCAGGGTCAAAGGCAGGGATTGGGTACGGGGCTTTCAGCACAACCAGCAACCTCTGATAATGTACATGAATAATACACAAATGTCAGAACCATGACAGTTCACACACAGCATCACAGTGCGCACAACATAGTGATGGGCCGTGTGTGGTGAATAGCTGTGAGAATAAACAGCACAGAGGCTATGATGTTCCCAGTTGCAGTGGGAAGTGCAGAGGCCAACCTGTGTACAAATGTTGTAATGACACCTGCTGGAACATGACAATTGAGACATTATCTCACTCAGCACACCAAGGTTGCCCTGTTGACTGTCTCAATACACGTCTTTAGGGACAGGGTGGGACCATCCACATGTTGGTTCACATGTCCACATCTACTTTTCTCACATTGATCAACAAAAGATACTCAGTAGTTACAGGAATAGCTGCCACTGACTCATGATGAGTCCTGGTCCGAACTGTGACAAATTACACCCCACACAATCTACAGGATCATCATTGGACCACACACATGAAGAAGACACCTATGTGCAATTGATCACTGGGAATATGTGGGCACGTGCTGTCTTGTATGCTGGTCCACCACAGCCACTTGATAGTTGGGGCTTACTTCTATGGCCTCAACTGTGGTGTCATCATACATATGAGATTGACCCTTGTCTGTCTGTGCAAACAACATGGTACCCACTTCCTCAATGCATGTGTATGACTCACTGTGGGATTCATCAACTAGTTTCTAGGAAGCTCTTACCAATACTCTAGGACATAGGATGTAGAAAATGTGGACCATTGACATGAACATGCGTCTGCCATCCATCTGGTGCATGCTATGTCACATGTGGTGTCTACGTGACCCTAAAACTTGGAAGTATACTTTACGGGTGTTGTTACATGTATGACTAACACATGCCCTTGCACATTCCAAATTTGACTTGCATCTTAGGATTGGACACATGGCCGTCACATTCATACAACCATATGTACAATAATGCATCATGTGATATGCACACACACTTGGTCAAACAACACATTAGTTGTCAAAGCACACACTTTGAGCCAAAGGCATTTAGGTATTGTACATATGTGCGTCACATTGCTATCCTCTCCTTATGACAAACATGCACAATTTGTGCCACACATATATGTAGGCCACACTTATGACCATCTATGACGTCAGCCAACTGTAAACATACTGTGAAGGGTGTAGTGGATGATGTTCCGCTGCAGTATGATGCCACACATGTGAACATACACCATCAACACCATACTGTCTTCAATTAGCCAATCTCTGATGTGTTCCAAATGTAAAATAACCAAAAAACAAGTAAAAATGCCCCAAACCAGTTAATGCACTGTAATTTTGACGTCCCTAACGGTGTGCGTCATTTTTTGTTTACCAAAACTGTATTTGCGTCATTTTTTTTGACGCACAGGAGTGAAATTTAGCCCGCAATCCAGATATTTGTACAGTCCATGTATCATTATGTGGATGCGGGTTAATATTCACGTCTGTGCGTCAAAAAAAATGACGCAAATACAGTTTTGTGCAACAAAAAATGACTCATAACGCAAAAAAGGCGGGGCTTTTCATACAGGAAGTGATGTAATAGGATATCCTGTTTACAGATCATGTACAGTGGGTGTACTTTCACTTTCACTTTGCAGTCTATGATCCCTCTAGACTGTGTGGCTGTGTAGAGAGTGTTGTCCAGAGATTTTGTACTGTATTTGTCCTGTGTGCTATCTGTAAAGTCCTTTTGTGAAATAAATATTGTTTGTGTATACTGTAGTACTGTGTTTTGTCTACATTTGTCCATTTATCTTGTGTATTTCTTGTTTGTGGGAGTCTGTTGTGGGTAGTGTTAGTTTGGGGATAGTTGGGCTCTTTTAGTGTTTAGGTTTACTTTTTTTTTGTCTTTTTACCCCTACTTTCACCCATTTCCCCTTTCTATTTCTTTTACCCCTATTCCTTATCTTCAACTATAAGTATGTCTGGTAGGCCATGTCTTGGCAGGATGTGGGAAGAGGAGTTGGGGGGCTTCATCTGGCTGGTGACACAATTCTTGCCGCTCATGATCCAGGCAGGGGGCAGGGTCATACAGGGGTACCCGACAGAGGCGCTCAGAATCCGGTGGGGAAAGGTGCTGCATCACCTGCAGCGTGTGTATGCCAGCCAGAGGAGTGACCACCAGCTGAAGCACCGGTGGGCTGACCTCATCACCAGGGAGCAGGATCTCTTGGACCACCTGGGAATCATGATTGGTGGCACTGTTGGTGAGTACTACTATTGTTAATGTGCACGATTAAATGCTCTGTAGTGACATCAGGGGATTAGTGCAATGTCTGCCAGCTAACTTGATGACTGTGTGTAATGCTGGGGAAATATAAGGGGATCATTGATGCACTATGGCAAGGATCACAATTGCTAGCTGTCAGGTAGCACGTGCTCAGCAAACTTACAGGTTACTTTATCATGAAGGAAATTGGTGCAGCCTTTTTGTCAGCACAGCTAACAAAATAGGAGCCAATCATGTCTATATAGGGTATTATTGACAGAGAAGTACAGATGTACCAACATTTAGGCCAACTATGTTGACGCAATTGCTAGACTGACTTTAGAATCACTACATGATGCTGAAAATGAGTGCTGCCTTCACGTCAATTGATAATAGCAAAGTGGCTCAAACATTGGTCTCATGTTAGTCTGGTGAGTGTGGAAGGAAAGCGTTCACAGAAGTAATATGAATGTGTGGGATTATTTGGTTTCTTGATCTTTTTGGATACATGTCAGTTCATGATTTGAAAACATTGTGAAAAGGTGTAAGGTGCCCTTAGCTAATATCTTAAGATGTTTGTTGGAATTAGTTGAGCCACAATCCAAATATGGATGGCAGTCCAAGTGTATTCACATGGCTTCACATCTCCATGGTTGGTGCAAATCACCCTAGCTGGGCCACATCAATTGACTATACTGTAACAACAGGATGGCTTTCAGGAGTCCCTGCCCCTCCCTTTGTACATTGGGCCTATGTGCAATAAATGTGTCATGGCCACAAGGCATGTTTGACTGGTAATGCAGTCCTCAAGTAACCAGGCGTTGGATGTTTCTCTTGGATGCACATGATGAGACGATTACACTCCATATTTTTTAGTACTCACCAATTATGGGGCAAGTTTGCAACCACATGATAGTTAGGGCCAATGTATGTGTGCAGATATGTGTGTAACTGTCACAGGAGACCCATGCTATGTACAAGTTGGCCGTGAAATATCAGATACAGTACCGTCATGTCTGAATGGCTGCCATGTCCTTATTCAGCCTACACATTGTAAATGATTATGAAATTGTTGCACTGTGCACAGATTTTGACACATTTTTTCCTTCCATACCTTACAGGTGGACCGGCACCCTACACTGTGGGAGAGGTGGCGACATTTGAGGACCCCGACCACTCCAGTAAGTGTTGATATGTCTGTTATGTGTTGTGTTTGCTGGTTATGGACTCGTGTGAGTTGGACACATAGCAAGGTGTGATGCGTTGGGCAAGTTTTTCACTTGTTCCATGAGTGGGAATGCAGTTCTCACATGTTTTGAGTTTGCCAATGCGTATCCAATGGTATCATGTAGGGATTGTAGGACATCCCTGTAGGCCCCACTGTGAGTACAGGGGATAGTAATGTATATGACACTTGTATCACCAAGAGTCACAATGGAAGTCAGTCCCAATTTAGTCAGCCTGTCAGACCCACATTCTCCAAGATTGGTAGAGCTAATAGCTTTACAATAGACATCTGCTTCACTATTTACCTACGTAAGTTTGAAACAGTAGGTAGAACCTCCTAGCAGCATGTACTTCCACATGTAGTGCATCACGTCTGTGGAACCTGAGTGTAATGGCCTAGGTGTGCATGCAATTCATGATCATGGGTGTTCTAGCAACTCTGTGTCTGATGTAAGTCAGGCCTCACTGGAAGTATATGTTGTGTACTAAGGTCTGAATTTCCTGACATGTCTGTCCCTATGAGTGCTCTAGGGTTTGCTGACTCCAAATTGTAGATAGACCTTACCTGTGGTGTGTCTGTAGAGACAAACATGTGTGGAGTTGCCTATACACTCCTCGGTGTACATGTTGTTGGCAAATTATAGTTGTGTATCCACGCCCCCCCCTCAAACACGGGCATGGGTTTGTGAATGGGGTACCTAGTATTGATGCTACCAGTATGTTACACATACCTGTGAATAAGTGACGGTTTGGTTGCATACTAGTATACACACTCAGGTTTGGCACTTGGTACCATACTGGAAAGTCCAGTTACAACTTGCAGACCATGTGGCTTTAGTTTTGCTTTCCGTACACTGACATTTGTAGCCCAGCTCTTGGTGGAGGATATGTAGCATGATTCTTAGATGTTATCTGTCAGAACTCAGATTGCAAGTCAAAGCCAGTTTTTACTCATCTTGTGGGTTATGGATGTGCTTTGTGTGATGTCACCTTTGTGTCTGGCCTGCCATATACTTCCTCAGGGACATTCAATGCTCTGTATCGTGATATGAGCTGTTACAAGTACAGTAGATGTAATGTCTGATTAACTTGCTGTGCCGTTTTACACAATGCAGTTACTAATGTAGCATATCTGCATTTGTCTTCACAGCTGCTAACATGACTCCAGACCAGGTCCGTGAATTTCAGCGTAGGGCCATGTGATACCAGCACATCCTGCTGGTGGAGTCGGGGTTCCTGAGGATGGCCCGGCGATATCACCATGAACGTGCCTCCGGGGCATGGCAAGCCTTCCCACAGGGTGGGCCTACTTTGCCCACCACAGAAACAACCACCAATCAGAGCCAGGTGGCCCGACCCACAGCTGCCACTGTTGATCCAACATCTGCTGGACTTCCTGGCCTCAGCATTGCCACTGGTGCAGGACAGCCCACACAGACCTCCTCCACCGGTACCCAGACTGCCACTGTTCCAGCTGTTGACCCTGCAGCCTTCAATAGACTTGAACATAAGATGGACAAAGTGCTGCGCAAGGTGAGCCACCTGAGCCGGGACGTGCGGCACATTAAATGGCGGGTCAAGGATATAAAGAGGACCCTCCGGAGGGCCAACCTCTAGACAGTTGATTTGATGGACATGATACCCTCCCCTCCCTCCTCTTTCCTTGTTCTTATAGTTAGTGGGCTTAGGGGGCTCAGTGTTAGGTTAGTATAGGCTGTTAGTTTAGTTAGTGTTAGTGGGTGAGGTGTAAGGGGTCCTGCTTGTTTCTTTTTTGACTTATTACATGTGTGGGTGGGTGGGTAGTGGGCTATGTTGGGGTTCCTGTGTGTAAAAAAAACAAACAAAAAAAAATACCAAAAAAAGAAAACAACTTAAAAAAAAATACCAAAAAAATATATATTTGTTTAGGATAGATAGTATGTGTTTAGGTTAGTATGTGTTGTCCTCAATGTGTCCCGTCTCATAAGGGGGTTGGGGGGTAGATGTTTAGAACATTTCGTTACATGTGATTTGTAAGTGTAGCTTAGGTTAGTTAGGGACAGTTGTGGGTAATGAGTAGTCAGGGTAGATTAGGGTAGGTAAGATTTTTCCTTCAGTTTCCTCATCTATGGTTAGCTTTTAATAAATATTTGGTTACCCCTTAATATTATGTGTTGAATGGTACTTGATCGTGGGTTTGGATTCAGTGTACATCAATTTTGTACTATAACATCTGTGTCCTATGCTACAAACAAATCCCAACTGAGCTGTACGATTGGCAGCTAGCCCAGAGCTACCTTGCAAAGTGTCTACCCTTTGTTGCAACCACCAATCACAGTTAATATGGTTCCCAATGTGTTTCTGTTGATAAGTGTGTTTTCAAAGTCATTAACAGTGCTTCCAGACTTGATATTGGGGAAACAGTTTTAGGTCTGACTGCAGTGTGATGATCATGCACACCCTTATAAGATGAGTTCTCATTGGCAATCTTGTATTCTTGTCTTCATGACCCTCATACATCATTTGTGACACAGTTTGGCATGATTACCTATTTGTATGTTAACTCAGACACCTTCATTTGTGCAGTTTTTTTTGTATACTTAGATTAGTGTGGCATGTTTATTGTGTTATTTTTGCATGTTGACAACATTTAGCGGGCACTATTTGATGACTTACTTATCCCCTGAGGAAGCATTCTTCTGTCCTACACAGCATGGTGGTGTATGGTTTCTCACTTCATCAGATTATTCCCTCAGGATGGGCAGAGTATGATGCAATCATGGTCACTGTGCAGATGTCTCTAACTACACAATATCTGGACAGTTGTATTGGCAAGCTACGTAATTTGACAGTAGGCGCATTTTAGTTATCTACTGCACAGTTGATATGTCACATTACCCAGAGACAGATTTGTTGTGTAAGTGCTATTTATTGAAAAGTGCTGTAGTGCTATATGTACATTGTCCATGATTGTGAATCCATTATAGTGATATCTTACATTGTGATCCGACACAAGGGGTTACGGAAATGCTTTTGAAATGCTGGGGTGATGTTTCAGACAGTGCAGAGGGACAGGATTTGCCAATGAGTAGGAGAGAGTGGGCAGGCTGACAAGATATACAGTGGGAAGCAGAACAGTCATTAAGTAGAGTTGTTGCAAGACTGGCATGTTACAAAGAGCAGGACCTTAGTAATAGTTGGCCATGTGGCAGGGACTAGTGCTTCCGGGTACTTTTCTGTGTGAAAGTGATCTGTTCCATGTCTTCTTCTTCTGATGTGTGTGTTGCCTCCTCTGTTCTTGGTGGTGGTGGTTGTGAAGGGGCAACACACACCTCAGTGTTAGAAGACGTGGAGTCAGACATCCCGGTCGCTGCTACCTGTAAAGGTCTTAAGGGCAGTACTGCTGCAAGGAGGGCCTGCTGGTTCTTGAGAATAGCAGCCACATCACGATGCTAGGCAGCCAGGTCGGCCCTGAGGGGTTCAATGTTGCATTCGTGCATGCGTTGACAGGATTGCTGTTGTAGGTTTTGGGTCAACTGTATTTCAGCTGTGCTGATTTCCTTCTGGGTTTTCTGCAGTTCCTGCAAGATAGATGTTAGGGCTTGCATAGCTGCTGCCTGATCTGCAAATGACATCATGCACGAACGCACCCCCTCAAGGCTGGCTGCCATATTTTGCATCCCCACCTGCACCTCCTTGTCCAGCTCCCGCTGTACTCCAACTACAGTTCTCTCAAAGCTGGTGCCAGTGTCGTCAGAGTCCTCAGCTGTATTGGAGCTGGCAGGTCTTACAATTGGGGTGGTGGGTGGTTCCTCTGCGATGGCTGCTTGTTCTGTGCTCCTCCTTGTGACAGAAGGTGGGGTCTGGAGGGTTTCAAGGACCTTTTTGGATGGTCTCCTGGGGAATGTTTATCAGCTCGTCATTAATGTCATCAGGGAAATCTGGGACAGGCATATCAGCAGGAGATCCATCTTCCTCTGCAATGAAACAGGGTATAATTAGTGTGTCTGTGTTGCAGCAATTTTGATGTGACCTGCCTGCCTTTTGATGAATTCACTTTGTGATCATGTTTTGCGTTAATATCTGCAGTCCTTCAGATGGGCATTGTTTCAGGCCTATGGCCCACCTGTGTGTCACATGTATGTTATTGAGTTATTAGACTTGTTAGCATCACATCCTCTAGGTGTTGATTTTAGCCAAATAGAGAATTGCCACCTTCTTTTCCTACTCGACCCTCCGTGTACATCCATTCTCATGGTGAGACCTTTCACTGGCTGTGGGTGTTCTGATGGCCCTGGCAGCACACTTAACAATCTGGACCTGCCCCAATCCCTGATCGTTCACATCGACTTAAATGTAATTGACATGTGGCATATCCTATGCATGGCAATGTTATGATCCGATATGGATGTTGACATTGTTAATGGGTCCTGCTGATGTTGGGTAATGTGTGTTACATTGGATTGCCCTGATAGTCGTATCAGTGTCCTATTTCCTCCTCTGACTGTGCAGGTGTATTTCAGTGACCAGTTACATGTGTCCCCTCCTCTATGCTGTTGTCTGAGTAGTATGACATTTGGGATGTTGCCTTGTTATCCAGGCACAGGATGGACCCTGACATATGCAGCATGGGTGTGTCCTTAGTGCTGTGTCGCTCCTACTGTTGTTTACTTTGGCTGATGTTTGTGACAACTATGGGCATTGACATTTGAGTGTACTGGGGCCTTTTTCTTGTTTCTGGGGATTGTTGCAGTTGTCATCCTCACCCCCTAATTTAGGTGTGTATGATCCATGGGGAGGTTACTGCCATTGGCTACTTGAGCTGCACACAGATCAGAGGTGGTAGTGGCAACTGTTGTCGCAGTTAAATTGCAGTTGTCGGTTTGGCTTGAGGATTGCTAATAGGGCCCTAGTTAATGTAGGAGGTATGTTGGCTGACGAGTGCCAGGATGTAAGTTTGACGTAGTGGCCTTCCCTCCTGTCGCGGCTTTCCCTTTGCTCCACTGTTGGCATGACAGCATGCCCCCATGGGACTGTTGTTGGTGTAGTGTAATGGTGTGCCCCAGCTTCTGTCTGTGCAGGCCATGCCCCAATGCCATGCCCCTTTACCCATGCCACTCCATATATATGATGACTTCCATGCATTTTGTGGTCGGTATCCCCGCCGCTTGCAGTTAACATTAGTGCATTTTAATTCCCCATGCGACTTACCCTGCATGTGCGTTGTCTCCTGGTAGTCTGTGCTGTCCTGTCCTTGAATCCCTGTGACGATCTCCTCAGGGATGATGGCTGCAACCATCTCCTCCATGTGGTCCAGGGCCTCCTGGTGTGCTGGACTCCCCCCTCCCGTCTGCAGTGCTGCCTTCCTGTTCCTGGCCATCTTTTCCTTGGTCCTGCGTTTGCAGTCATGCCAGCGTTTCTTGCACTCAATGACTGTTCTGCGTACTTCAGCCACACTGTTAATCTTGTCGACAATTTGTTGCCATATAGACTCTCTCCTACTGATTGGCAACTTTGATGTGACAAACAGTTGGTGCTGGTGTTCCGTCACCTCTTTAACCAGGATTTCCTGTTCCTCTGCACTAAAGCGACACTTTCTTTTCTTCTTAAAAGTGTCCTGGTTCTTGTGTGGGTCCTCCTGGCTGGTTCCTGGTCTGCTGTCATCTTCCTGGGGTCTGTAGTGGTGTCTGGGATCCATTTTGGCTCTCCTCTAGGGAAATGGCTGTGTTCGCTGTGTTTTTTGACGCTATCGTGTCAAAAAAAACGGCGCATATCCGGTTTGCAGTGTCGTAAATCGACCCACAGTCATTTCCGCCGCGTTAACGTCGTTTTCCTTTACGACTTGATGCCGCAGTGTGCGTCAAAAATAAGGACTCCCACCTGTTGTTTGCGCCGCCGTGCGTCAAAGTATAAATATGTCGCCCGCACGGCCCACCAAAATGGCGTTAGCCGGCTGTAATATTTTTGACGCAAAACTGCGCCGGTGCAGTTTTGCGTCAAAAAGTATAAACATGGGCCTAAATGTCTGTGCAAATGTACTGGTCATTTACATTGAAAATGTGTTGTCTGTAATAGCAGTGTGCTTCCACACCATGAACTCCACTATACGCCACTCCACTCTACTCTGCACCAGTTCACACAACTGCACTCTTCTCTGCACCACTCCACATCACACCACTCCATGGCATTGCACTCTGCACCATTCCACTCTACGCCACTTCAGACTGTGCCTCTCTTCTCTACCTTCTGCTACTCCACTCTATTACAATGTGCTCTTTACCACCCTACTCCACACCTCTGCACTCTTTGCCACTGCACTGTACAGCACTCCAGTCTAGGCCACACCAATCTACATTGCATAACTCCACTCTACGCCACAGTACTTTTGCCATTGTGCAACACTGCGCATAACTCCACTGCACTCTCTGCCAATACACTCAAAACCAATGCACATTACTCTGTAACACTTAACTCTATGCCCCTGAATTCTACACCAATCCACTGTCTGCCACCCAAATCTACTCTGCACCACTGCTCTTTATGCCGCTGCACTCTACACCACTTTACTCTATGCCACTCTATGCAATTGCACTCTACCCTGCACCACTCCAATCTACACCACTCCACTCTACACTGAAAAACATTATTCTACACCAGTCTACTCTTAATCACTGAACTCTACACCAAAGCACTCTACACCACTGCACTCTACTCTTAATCACTGTACTCTATGCCACTGCTCTCCACACAACTCTACTCCACTCTATATCACTGCAATCTGACAGTCTACTCTGCAACACTGCACTCTCCAGCACTGAACTCTATGCCACTCTACTCTGCACTACTTCACTCTATGCTACTCCACTTTATGCCACTGCACTCTATGCCACCACACTGTACAGCACTATATTCTTCGCTGCACTACTCAATGCTACTCTATGGTGCAACACTCTATGCCACTACACTCTTTGCTCCTTGACTCTGCTCTGCACACTACACCACTGCACTCTATGCCACTCAACTCTACTCTACACCACTGTCTTCTGCTTCACTCAAGTCTACGCCACTCCACTCTGTACCACTCTACTCTATGCCACTCTATTTTACACCACTCTACTCTACGGCACTCTATGCCACTGCACTCTATGCAACTCTACTCTAATGTGCACCACTCTACTCTGCATCACTCTACTCTGTGCCACTCTATCCCATGCCACTCTACTCTGCGCCACTGCACTATACTATGCACCGCTCTAATCTACACCACTGCATTCTTCAACACTGCATTGGACGCCGCTGAGTTCAATGCCACTGCACTCTCTGCCACTATACTTTGCAACACTCTATGCCAATGCACTCTACACCAGTCCACTCTACTCTATGCCACTCCAGTGTATGCCGTTCTAAGCAACTCCACACAATGCCATGCTAATACACAAAACTCTCTGCCACTCCACTCTACAACACTCTATTCCTCTCTTTACCATTCTACTTTACGACACTCCAGGCCACTCTCCTCTATGCCACTAACTTTTAGCCATGCTGATCGGCAGCCATGCGGTGTACAACATGGCTAAATCCCATTGGCAAAGTCAATAACTGTTGCAGAGGCAAGACCTTTTGGCTTTGTCAATGCATGCTCTTCTGGATAGTATATGTTTGCTTTACAATTGATAGGAGCCACAGAGACCATGCTATATACATTATTTCTCTTCTCCACTTGTCACCTCTGTGTCAACAATGAAGCATGGATCGTTCGTTCTCCTCAAGGAAGCAATGGGATTTTCAAATTCTGTTGTTTATCGTGTTCATGTGACTTTGTCTTCGCTAGCATTCCACTCAGAATGATTTGATTAAGAACTATGAACGAAGCTGTATTTAAACATTTTTGTAGATTTTGATAGTGAATGTGTCAGACTGAATAGGGTTGGAGGTGACAAAAAACAGGGTGAGTCGGTGCAGGGAAAGGATGCACAGGAGGCATAGGATTTATAAACTATATCACTGGAAACTTGACATTTTTGGTAGAGAATGATTCATTTCTCGTAGGGATTTATTTTGCATTCCATGTACTTACTTTAATTGCTTTATAATTTGCCATTTTCAAAGATGCCACCCACCTCTGTGGTGGAAGAGCCCTGCTTACAAACACTAGACCGCCCCCACTTTCCCCAATGCCAGGGCTGAAAGGAGACCATGGAGCTTCACAAGCTGGTAATTATTTGGCTTTCCAGTGGCATGGATGCACTTCTAAATAAAAAGCACTATAAAAAAGGGAGAACTTTTTTGTATTTAAATAAGAAAGCCCAGATTGGACCAAGAGTCTCTGTTACTGAATTGGACTTCCTATTATGCACATGTCCACATTGTGCACAAGCAAAATGTCGCCACTCACAATAAGAGACTAAGGGGCATATTTATACTCCGTTTGCGCCGGAATTGCGTTTTTTTTTTTGACGCAATTTCGACGCAAAACTAACTCCATATTTATACTTTGGCGTTAGACGCGTCTAGCGCCAAAGTCCATGGAGTTTGCGTAATTTTTTAGCGTGGACACCTACTTTGCGTTAATGAGATGCAAGGTAGGCGTTCACGTCTAAAAAATCGACTCTGAGGCATGTGCGTCGGATTTATACTCCCGGGCAAAATTCACGCCCGGGAGTGGGCGGGTCAAAATAAATTACGTACGCCCGCTTTTGTGCCGTTTTTTAGCGCCTGCAAAAGGCAGGCGTTAAGGGACCTGCGGGCTCAGAAGGAGCGCAGAGGTGCCCTCCCATGCCCCTAGGGACACCCCCTGTCACCCTTGCCCACCCCAGGAGGACACCCAAGGCTGGAGGGACCCATCCCAGGGACATTAAGGTAAGTTCAGGTAAGTGTTTTTTTTCATTTTTTTTTGTGGCATAGGGGGGCCTGATTTGTGCCCCCCTACATGCCACTATGCCCAATGACCATGCCCAGGGGACATAAGTCCTCTGGGCATGGCCATTGGGCAAGGGGGCATGACTCCTGTCTTTGCTAAGAGAGGAGTCATTTCTATGGGGGTTGGGAGTCGAAAAAAATGGCGCAAATCGGGTTGAGGCGAAAAAATTGCCTCAACCTGACTTGCCCCATTTCTTGACGCCCAAGCCCCATATCCCCCTATGCCGGCGCTGCCTGGTGTATGTCGTTTTTTTACACGCACACCAGGCAGCGCCGGCGGCTAACGCCGGCTAACGTCATTGATTAAATACGGCGCCCGCATGGCGCATCAGAATGGCGTTAGCCGGCGCTAATTTTTTTGACGCAAAACTGCGTTAGCGCAGTTTTGCGTCAAAAAGTATAAATATGGCCCTTAGGCCCTAGTTACAAACCCTGCGGTCTTCTGACTGCCAGGGCCACAGTGGCGGTATGACCACAGCCAAAGTGGAGGTCTGACCGCTTTGGTGGCGGTCAGACTGCCACATTATGACCGTGGCTGTTCGGCACGGTTGGACTGCTAGCACAGCCAGTTTCCCTCCACCCGAGGGACTAGCAGTGCTGGCAGTCCTAATCCGCCGGGGCAGGTCTGCATGCAGCGCTGCCCTAGGGACTGCGAGCCCCCTCTCCACCAGCTTTTACATGGTGGTTGTACTGCCATGTAAAAGCTGGCGGAGAAGAGGTGTAGGAGGCCCCATGGGGACCCCTGCACTTGGCATGGGCAGTGCTGGGGCTCCCATGGACAGCCCCGTCATGCTTTTCTTGCTATGCAGACAGTGAAAAGTTTGAAGGTTGCTGTTACACCATACGCACCGCAACATTGCAGCCAGTTCAATTATGAGTCAATGTTGTGGGCTGTTCCCCCTAGACCAGCGTCCGGAAGCACAGTTTCCACCCCCTGACCCAGCGCAAAACTTGTAATGGGGCCTGCGGTAAGGCGGCTGAACTGGCAGCAACCTAACCGCGGAAGATTTGCAGGGAGGTTTTTCCACCCGCCAAACTCAAAATGACTCCCTTAATGGCTAAAGTGGGCTGGTACCTTCCCTCATGCTCTATGCTGTTGTGGGCAAAAACTAAAAGTGAATGACACCAAAACAGACCAATTGATGAAGACAACTGACTAAAAGCCCATGTGGCGGTGCAGGTGGCAGTATCCACCGCCGTACAGGTTGCTGTTCTGTTTGCCAGAAGGGGTGACACTAGTCCCTCAGCCGGAGGCTCCGTGCCCTGTGCTGACTTCCCCTTAGCCTTGTGTCCCTTCCTCACCTTGGATGTCGCTGCTGGGCCCCTGGCACTCTCACCTTTTGGCTTGGAGGAGGCCTTGCTGGGTGGTTGGTGTGGCTTTTCCCTATGGCATGTGGGCCCCTTCTTCACCTTGGCAGGTGGCGGAATGGGCTGACCCTTGGCCTCGCTAAGTAACACACTGGCAGCCCTGATGGGTGCCGCCCGTGATGTTACAGGACTTGCTAAGACCACAATGCTGGAGGATTTGGTGGCTGAGGTGCTGGGCTGGGACCTGGATGTCCTGGCCCTAGGGAAAGGACGGGGGGAGGTGTAGGGAAGAGGTCAATGTTAGCCAGGAAATATTTTATAGACACACTGGGACGGGAAGATGGGGGGGGGTTTGGGAGTGGAGGAAGAGGTAGTGGTTGTAGGAGGTGTACGTCTGCTGAATTTGGGTGAAGGTGCATGGGCCAGAGGCTGTTGTGAGGTGGATGGTGTTGGGTGGGTGTGTGCCTGTGTTTGTGTACTTTGGGAGGAGGGCTCACAGACACACTGGGAGAGGACAAAGGAGGCGTGTGAATGGTAGTGGGGGTGGTGAGTGCACGTGAGCAGTGTGTGGTGATGGGTGTGCTGGTGATGGAGGAGTGGTTGAGGATGTAGTGCATGCAGGTGTGAGTGGAGATGAGACAGGGAGGAGAAGGACATGGAGGAGGGGGACACAGTGGAGGCAGTAGATGTTGGTGTGTCTGCATGGGGGTGGTGCTTGTGTGAGTGCGTGTGGGATGTGTGGTGCTTATGTTTGCCATGTCCACTCTTGTGTGTTGATGAGTGTGCATGCTGGTCTGATGGTGTGCTTGGGATAGGCTGAGGTACAGGGGATTGGGTCTGGGTAGTGGAAGTTGGAGGGGGGAGGCTGGACACAGGGACAATGGCTGCCATCAGTGCTGAGGCCAGAGCCTAAATGCTCTCTGTTGGGCTGCCACGCCAGAATCAATGCCCTCCAGGTATGCATTTGTTTGCTGCAAATGCCTCTCAAAACCCTGGATGGCATTCAAAATGGTTGATTGCCTAACAGTGAGGGATCTCAGGAGGTCAATAGCCTCCTCACTGAGGGCAGCAGGACTGACTGGGGCAGGGCCTCAGGTGCCTGGGGCGAATGAGATGCCCACCCTCCTGGGTGAGCGGGCACGGGAAACTCGATGAGGGGCTGCTGGGAGGGCAGTGCTGGTAGGGGGGTGGCGGCTGTACCTGTTTTTGCGGTGGGCACGGAGGTGCCCTTCACCGCAAGGGAGCTCCCATCAGAGGAGGAGTCACTGTTGCTGGTGTCTTCTCCTGTCCCCGTCGTGGAGCTCCCCTCGCCCTCCATCCCAATGGTGCCTTCAGACTCCGTAAATTCACCCTCCTGGGCCATGTGGGTTGCAGCTCCCTCCTGCTCCAGTGCCACTCCTCCTCCGCCAGATGATGCTACTGCACACAAGGACAGGGTGACAAAACAAAAAGGGGGTAAAGATAGAAGAGACACATGGTCAATGCCTGCAACACCACTAACGTTGGCGGACACACACACAGGGAGCAGCCCTATGCACTAGCCCATGCACTAACAGTTTAGGGGAAAAGCACATGCCCAAGGAGGACTCTGCCTAGACCCATTTGATGCACACCTGGAACCCACAGGAGCCTGACTAAGTATAGAGGGCCACTACCACCTTTGGGTTTGGAGTGGCACTGAGCCTGCAAAACAATGGATCTACCTTGGTGCATCTGCCCTGTCCTAGGGGAACCCACAGCCCACTTCCCCATCCAGACAAATCGTAAAGCGCGCAGAGTCAGCTGACTGAGACTGTACTCATCCCCTTGTGGCTGCTGTGATGCCCTCAAGTGCCCATCCAACTCAGGATATGCCACCGCCAGGATCTGGTACATCAGTGGGTTCATGGTATGACGGGCACCCCTTCCTCGTTGAGAGGCCATCCCCAGCTGGGTCTCCGCCATCTTCTTGCTCCAGCGGCGCAGGTCCTCGCATCTTTTGCGGCAGTGGGTGCTCTGTCTATGGTAGACCCCCAGGGTATGCACTTCCTTGGCGATGGCACGCCAAATACCCTTCTTCTGGTGGGCACTGACCTAGAGGAAAAGTGAAGTAAAAATGGATGTTACTCCCCCGTCTTGCTCTTTTTACTTATTGGCCACAAACCTCCCACCCTGGCCCAGAAAAACATACACTCACCATCCTCATATGCTGGCCTGAGCCCCCCCCCCCGTCTCTTGCATCCACGATACTCCATACATTCATGTGCCATCCACCATGCACACAGTTTACTCACCTGTTTGTCTGGAGGACCGTAGAGTAGCGTGTACTGGGGGAGGACTCCATCCACCAGTTTGTCCAACTCCTCCGCAGTGAAGGCAGGGGCCCTTTCCCCAGACACTGTAACCATTGTCGCTTCCAGACTCAGGTCACAGCAGCACTTGCAGTTTAGGTCCTCTCCTGTTGAAGGTCAGGTATCAAGTGAGTGAACAGATAGAAAATGGCGGTCACGCCCGTGGCAGTGCATACAGTCACCGCCGGCGTACATTGTCATTAGGTCCTGGAGCCCATAGGGCCCAATGATAACCAATGCTGAATTGGGCAGCGGTCTTCGACTGCCTACCACAACGCTGCACAACACCAGCGCAGTTACCTCATTTCCCCTTGTCCCTCCTTACAGGTCAGGCAGACGCCATTTCAGGGGGCCACATGGCAGGCCAACTAACTGCATCACAGCACTTTTGGCCAGGAATACGGAGAGACAAAGGCACACACCTGATTATATCACAATTGTGCTAAACAGCCTTGTGAAACCTATGTAGTGTATTACCATCTGCTCACCCTTCTCCATAGGGCATGTCTGCTGGGGCAGGTGATGAAATGGTGGCATCCTCCGGTATACAGACCCCTGGTGGACCTGTTGACAATGGAAGACAGACACATCATTATCACACACAGACTTGATCGTGCCACAATCCAGGAACTGTGTGCCCAGTTGGAGCCAGACCTGATGTCAGCTATCCGCCATCCCACAGGAATCCCCCCTCTAGTGCAGGTCCTGTCAGTACTCCATTTCTTGGCCAGTGGTAACTTCCAAGCAACAGTGGCCATGGCATCAGGGATTTCACAGCCAATGTTCTCTAACGTGTTATCTGCCCTGCTGAAATACATGCGCAGCTACATCGTGTTCCCTCAGGTGGAGGATTTGCCCACAGTGAAAGGTGACTTCTATGCCCTGGGACATATCCCTAACATCATTGGTGCCATTGATGGTACACATGTGGCATTTGTCCCCCCCCGCAGGAATGAACAGGTGTACAGAAACCGCAAAAGCTACCATTCAATGAATGTGCAGATGGTGTGTTTGGCAGACCAGTACATCTCCCATGTGAATGCCAAGTATCCTGGCTCTGTGCATGACGCTTACATTTTGAGGAATAGCAGCATCCCTTATGTGATGGGGCAACTCCAGAGGCACCGGGTGTGGCTAATAGGTGAGCCCAAGGTCCCAATACAGTTGACATAGGTGTTTGGGTATGGGAGAGTCCCTAAGGTTTGGAGGATGTCTAACAGTTGTCCCTTGATATTTGCAGGTGACTGTTGTTACCCCAACCTGTCATGGCTACTGACCCCAGTGCGGAATTCCAGGACAAGGGCAGAGGAACGCTACAATGAGGCACATGGGTGAACTAGGAGGATAATAGAACACACCTTTGGCCTCCTGAAGGCCAGATTCCGGTGCCTCCATCTGACAGGTGGCTTCCTGTACTACTCACCGAAGAAGGTGTGCCAGGTAATCGTGGCATGCTGTATGTTGAACAACCTGACTTTGCGATGCCAGGTGCCTTTTCTGCAGGAGGATGGGCCTGATGCTGTTCTTGTGGCAGATGTGGAGCCTGTGGACAGTGAAGAAGAGGAGGCAGAAGAAGAAGATATAGACAACCGAAACAACATCATCATGCAATACTTCCAGTGAGACACAGGTAAGAGGATGGCACTGCTTCTCACATATCACACTACTGTAGGACATTGCATAAATCTGTCTTTTTATCTCTGTGTATGGACACCTGACATGCCACTTTGCCTTTCCATTTCACAGATCAGGGTTCCACTTTATGACCACTGCTATGTTTACTGCTGCCCAACAACTGTGTAACATTGGTATGTGAACACAAACATTGACATTGCTATATTTCTGAGAGGTTGCAATTACACATTTGTGAAAATTCAGACTGACTCCAGATTGATTTGTGATTCAAGGGTGTTTATTTCTGTGCTAATAAGTGGAGGGGGGTGTGCAATGGGCTGGGGTGATGGTGGAGGAATGTCCATGGTAGAGTTCAGTCTCTTGGTCTCACAGGTGCACTGTCCAAGGGGGCATAGGAAGTGGAGTAATGGCAGTTCAAAGTTGTCAGGGTGACAAAGTGGGACAAAAGGATGACAATCAGGAGAGTGTTATTTCCTGGCGGGGGTCTTGGCAATGTTCTCTGTCTTGTGCCTGGATCTCAGGGATCGTTTGCAGGGTGGTTCTCCTTCTGCAGGGGGTGGGGTGCTGGTGGCCTGTTGTTCCTGTGGCGGGACCTCCTGTCCACTAGCGCAAGCAGAGGTGGAGGCTGTTCATCGTTCAGGCTAGTGTCAGGTGCCCGTTTGTGTGCCACTGTGTCCCTCATGGTGTTGGCCAGGTCTGCCAGCACCCCTGCAATGGTGACCAGGGTGGTGCTGATGGACTTCAAGTCCTCCCTGATCCCCAGGTAGTGTTCCTCCTGCAGCCGCTGGGTCTCCTGAAACTTGGCCAGTACCGTGCCCATGGTCTCCTGGGAATTATGGTATGCTCCCATGATGTTGGAGAGTGCCTCGTTGAGAGTGGGTTCCCTATGCCGGTCCTCCCCCTGTCGCACAGTGGTCCTGCCAGTTTCCCTGTTATCCTGTGCCTCTGTCCCCTGAACCGTGTGCCCACTGCCACTGACCCCAGGTCCCTGGTTGTGTTGGGTTGGTGGGTTTGCCTGGGGTCTCTATAGTGGTGAACACACTACTGATTGACGTGTCCTGGGGACAGAGGGATGGGCCTGCTGGGTGGGTGCTGTGCTGGTGTTTCCTGAGGGGGGACGCTCTGTGGTGGTTTGTGACAGTGGCAGGGGAACCGACTGTCCAGAGGTCCCTGATGGACCAGACTGGTCATCTTGATCCAGACGTGCAGAGCTGCTGTCGTCACTGCGGGCCTCTTCTGTGGGGGGACTGGATATGTCTGGCACCTCCTGTCCAGTGAAATTGGATATGGGTCCTGTTGGGGTGTAAATGCATAGGCATTGTATCTGTGTGTGTCATCTTGTGCATTGGGTGAGTTACCCTCTACTCCTGTGCTTGCATTGTTGTGTTTGCCATTGTGTGATTAGTGTTTTTGGGTCTGTGTGGGTATCTGTACTGGACATGCTTTGGTAATGGGTGTCCATGCATAGGTGTTGCATGCAGGACTTGGTAGTGGGATGGGTGGGTTGTGATAGTGGGGCATACGTGAGGTGTTGGAGTGATGGGGGTGAGGGTGGGGGTATGTGATGGCATGCAGGTGGGGTGGGGGATATGGTAGTTAAGATATGACTTACCAGAGTCCATTCCTCCTGCTACTCCTGGGAGGCCGTCTGGATGCAGTATTGCCAAGACTTGCTCCTCCCATGTTGTTAGTTGTGAGGGAGGAGGTGGGGGTCCACTGCCAGTCCTCTGTACTGCTACCTAGTGTCTGGATACCATGGAATGCACCTTCCCCTGTAGGTCATTCCACCTCTTCCTGATGTCATCCCGTGTTCTTGGGTGCTGTCCCACTGCATTGACCCTGTTGACGATTCTCCGCCAAAGCTCCATCTTTCTAGCAATGGAGGTGTGCTGCACCTGTGCTCAAAAAAGCTGTGGCTCTACCCAGATGATTTCCTCCACCATGACCCTGAGCTTCTCCTCAGAAGACCTGGGGTGTCTTTGAGGTGCCATGATGTGGTGTGGGTACTGTGTGAGGTGATGTTTGTTGTGCTGTGTGATGTGTTGTGTTGGGGTGTGTTGTTTGAGGTGCGTGGATGTTGTGTGAGTGATGGTGTTGTGTGCTTGTGGATGCTGGTGTATGGTTTGCTAATCTCTCTCTCTGCTTCTTCACAAAAATGTGGTTGTAAGGGGTTGTGGGTAATGTGGGTGTGTGTTCTATAGTGTTGTGAGTGTGTGGGTGTGGTGTGTGTATGTGTATCAGGTGTGTGTATTTCGAATTGTCCAATGTGGTTGTGTTTTGTAAGTGTGTGTGTATTTTGAGCACAGCGGTGTGTACCGCCAATGGATTACCGCGGTTGAAAGACCGCCGCGTTGATTCGTGGGTCGTGATAGTGTGGGCGTATTCTTGTTGGCGTGAAGGTGTGGATTTTGGTATCACCAGTTTATCACTGACCTTTGGTGTGGCAGACTTGTGTGGGTGTCTGTATTGTGGCGGATTTCGAGATGTGGGTCATAATACCTGTCGCGGATTTCCACTGCGGCCACGGTATGTTGGGGGCCTTCAGCACGGAGGTAAGCGGGATTTACCACCCGGGTTGTAATGAGGTCCTTAGGGCCTGATTTTGAACTTAGTGGATGGGTTACTCCATCACAACAGTGAAGGATAGCCCGCCCGCCAAAATCTAAATTCCATAGAATATAATGGATTTAGATTTCAGAGGATGGGACATCCGTCGCCATTGTGATTTAAGTAAACCGTCTGCCAAGTTCAAAATCAGGTCCTATGTTGGATTCTCACGAGGAATTGTGTTAATTCTTTTAACTCTGGTCAGTTTAAAATCACATTCCTGATTCTACTTATTGGCGTTCCATGCTGATTGTTAATTAGCGTCATAGTATACTGGATAAAGTACCCTCTGCGGTTCATTATAATAATGTTGCAAGTCACCGGGTTCTGCGACCCTATAGAAGAAGAACCCCGAAGGCAGGGTTCCTTCATAAAGTCATGGAGCTCCAAGGTCACAACATCACCAATCCTGCCAACCACTCACATTCTTGGTGCCATGATGTTTAATATGGAAGAGGTAATATAGTTGAAGACATGATGCAAATTGGAACTTAATGTGAAATTAAACACACCACAAATCAGTTAGTAATTTGTTGTAACAAGATATTGGAATAAGTTTAATGTGAAGCTGATTAAAATGTGTACAGGCTCTGAAAATGCAGAAAAGGCAGAGAGATTCTGTTTTTCTTGTAATAGCATTTAGTGTACGTCAGAACCTTGTTCAGAGGGCCAGGGGCAAGTGGGGACTACTGGGCCCAACCACAGACATTGAGGCCTTTTGCTCCTGATGTCCCATGGCTCAGCCTAGTATGAATCCTGAGCGATTGGGCCAGGAACCCCTTCAGCACTTGACTCCCACTCGTGCCAAGGTTTCTTGGAGGGGGGGCGAGGAAGTAGGTAGACACAGAAGGTGAACACAGCCTCACAATTCAAAATATGCTCAGCAGCAATAAATGATTGTCCAGTTAAATACTTTTTTTTATTAAAAACAAGAGTATTCGTATAAAAATATCAAGTAAAATCTATCACGACTTACGTGCTGCTTTAACCTGGGGTCCGCAGAACGAGTGGCGTGAATCTTGTTCTTGAATGTTCGGCCTTGGCCCAAGTAGGGGCGACTCTTTCTGGTAGCCACGGTGTTGCCGGCAAAGGGTACGCCAAGAGCAGGCCGTGTCCCTCAGAAGTAGTGCCAGAGGGAAAAAACCCTGAAAAGGGGAAAAAACCTCCAAAAAGATAGGTTCCTGCAACAGGAACAAAATGAACAGGTAACAGCAGGAGCAAAATACAGGAAAATACACTGGAACCGACGAGAACCAGCACAGGAAGACAAGGAAGTAGGAGCGAAGACACCATCCAAACAGAAAGTGTTGCAGCGCAAGGAGAGAAAGAATCACAGCCCTTAAATACCAACAAACAGGAAGCGACCAACAGGAAGTACAAGGACACCATCTTAGATAGGGAAAAACACATAGAACAGAATGGACTAGGAGCCATAGAGAGTAGGAAACAAGGAATGCTGGAAAGAGAAGGGTAATTTGGGAAAGGGAGAAAAAACATAAAGGAAGGCACAACCAGATGACCAGAAAAAGAAGAAAAAGAAAAGAACAGGTGAGTGGGAGGGGTCAGACCTGCCTGTGAGCGTGGTGCGTTAAAGAAGAACGAGGCCCCATGCCCAATTTGAGGCCTCGGAAGGTGCAGAGCAGGCAGGGGATGCGGCGCGTCTTGGAACCACGTGCCGCGGCCCGAGCCGAATGTTCGGCTCGTGCCGCGCGACAAAATATTCACAAACTTCAGGGATGCTGAAGCTACAGCGGTTGCCTCCAATAAGTCTTTCATTCGCAACCCTGGAGCCCTGCGGTCATGTGGGTGTGCTTGAGTTCCTCACATGTGGTCCTGTAGCAGCAGCAGCCAGGGAGTTTTTGATGCTCCACTGATGCTGGTAAGTTACATGGGAGCCCATTACAGATGGGGGAGGTGTGACTCTCCTGGCAATGGTCCTCAATCTTGGGTTGAGCACACTTATGTCACCATAGCAGCCTCCTTCCTCCTCTTATGGTTTCGACCAGACCAAGCTCCTTGCCTTGGCCAAGTGGCTTCCCCAGGCATATGGGGTCACTGTGCTTCGTTTGTACCCTGGCTACAGCCAGATTGACACAGCAGCAATCTTCACAGTGACCCCACCTAGCATATAGGGTCACCGAATAAGCTCCTCAAATCGGCTATAGCCCGGTCGGCATAGAAGCACTCTTCACAGTGGAACTGGCATACAAGGTAGCCGACTTACAACCTGCATACAAGTGATGACCTGTTCAATGTAGCAACATTCAAGATTCGCTTTGCGGTGGCCCCCCTCTGACCAACGGAGTTCACTGACTTTCCCTTGCAGACTGGCAACAACCAGACAGGTGCAGCAGACATCCCCTCACACTTCTCTACCGGATCTAATCACCAAGATCCTCAGTGGACCTAGCTCCATCCAATACTTTCCTCTCCCTCACACAGCAGATTGACCTTGGCAGGCAGACAGGAGCTAGTGCTGCAGTTTCTAGGGGCAGGAGGTCCTGAAGTCCCTGATGTCCTTTTATCCAGCTGGGAGACAGCCAGGCCTCGGCCCCAGGCCTGGTCAAAGGCAGAAGTCTTGTAGAGCTTCTCCTCCCGCACAGCCTGACTAGCTGCCTGACAGTTGACAATTTTGGGGGCCTTAACTTCCTATTCTTATAGTCCATTTCCAGACAGTCAATGGAATTTAGAGTCTGAGTCTTAGTCCCCTCTCCTCTGCCCTTCCTCCAAAAAGAAGTCTGTCACTGCAGGAGTAACTCCAAATGTGGTCATCCCATGGAATAGGCCAAGGGAGTGACTAGAGAGTAACACATGGATGTTAGCCACAGTGATATGTGTATCAAAAGCTTACCCAGGGGCCTCAGCCCTACTCTTTATGATTCTCTTATCAGACCCAACTCCTTCCTGAAATGTGACCAGACTCCTTCCCAGTGACTTCTCTCTGAATCAAACAGCACCCTTTGAAATATACTGAGGAGCCTTGCTCTGCCTTCCCCAGTGTGTCCCACCCAGCTTAGGGGAATGCAGAACTTCACAAATCTGTCTAGAGGGATTCTTCCACTTCTCCTCCTTATGTTCCTCCAGCCATGTGTCTCCTACAATAGAGCACCGAATCATCCATATATGGTACCATTCACAGTCACACATACAACCAGCACATGAATATAGCAAACCTGCACTGCACAGCGCTAAATCCTTCATGTATTGTACCATTTTCAGGCACACATACACCACGCGCATGCATATAATATACATGCAATGGACAGAACTGCATTATTCGTGTATTGTACCACTAACAGGCACACATATATTCAGCACATGTGCACCACACACCCATACAGCACTTCACACCTAACCGATGTATGCCCAACAGCAGCGCAAACTTGAATGAGTGAGCATGTAGTGACTTGTTAAAAGGAACTGTTACCTCCTACTGAACACTAGACTGTATGCTGCCACCACCATGCTTGTGCTGCTTACCGCATGGTAAAGGCAATAGCATTTGACCACTATGAGGGTGGACTTTGGGTGCAAGTTCTGGTCCAGAAAGAGTGCAGTCTGTGAGACAGGCCTATTTCATGGAACACATGCATGATCTATGTTTACCCATGACAACAAAAATCACCTTTAGGGATCCAGATACCACTACTTCTGGGGCACTTAGGGCAGGAGTGCACCTCCAACAAAAAGTGTGGGACTTTTCCATCCCAACAGCTCATAGGAATGAAAACCAAGTTTTCCTTTTAGTTGTGCTGTTTAAACCACAGCTTCAATTATGTTATTTCACTCATCTTTCACCTTGCCTGCCTGCTCTGACAGGAGGCATTATGACATCACAGCCAAAACCTAAAAACTACTTAAAGTTGACCAGTTACATCAATTCTTTATTACTGGTGACTAGAGATGTCAGAAGACACCCCTAAAGAAGTTAGGGCCCGATTTATATTTTGCTAATGGAGTAATCTCTGTTGGTCTGGCAGAGGACTTAGGCCCTCATTACAACATTGGCGGTAAAAGCTGCTTACCGCCGTGAGGAAGACCGCCAACACACCGCCGCGGAATTCCGCACAGCTATTATGACCCACATCTCGGGATCCGCCAAAATTCATACACCCACACAAGTCCGCCACACCAAAGGTCAGTGATAAACTGGCGAAAACAAAACCTCCACCGTCACCCAACAGAAATACGCCCACACTATCACGACACACGAATCCACACGGCGGTCTTTCAACCGCGGTATTCCATTGGCGGTACACACCGCTGCGCTCAAAATACACACACATTTACAAAACACAGCCACATTGGAGGATTCAAAATACTCACACCTGAGACACATACACACACCACTCCCACACACCCATTACAATCTAAAACACACACCCACATCACCCACAAACCCCCATGACAAAAAATACAGAAAGAATGCCAGAGAGAGACACCAGCAACAAGTACAACAGCATCCACAGGCACATAACACCATCACCCATACAACTTCCAAGCACCTCACACAACACACCACTACATATCACACTTATCACCACACACTCCACCCCACACATCACCTACACCACCCCATGGCACGGCAAAGACACCCCAGGTTCTCGAAGGAGGAGCTCAGGGTCATGGTGGAGGAAATCGTCCGGGTAGAGCCACAGCTATTCGGATCACAGGTGCAGCACACCTCCATTACAAGGAAGATGGAGCTATGGCGAAGAATAGTGGACAGGGTCAACGCAGTAGGACAACACCCAAGAAATCGGGAGGACATCAGGAAAAGGTGGAACGACCTACAGGGGAAGGTGCGTTCCGTGGTCTCAAGACACCACCTGGCGGTTCAGCGGACTGGCGGCAGACCCCCAACTCCTCCCCCACAACTAACAACATGGGAGGAGCAGGTCTTGGCGATTCTGCATCCTGAGGGCCTCGCAGGAGTAGGTGGAGGAATGGACTCTGGTAAGTCAAAGCTTTACTATTACAATCCCTACCCTACCTGCATGCCAGCACATACCCCACCCTCACCCCCAGCACTCCAACTCCTCACATATGTCCCAACATCACAAACCATCCATCCCAACACCAAGCCCTGCATGCAACAACAAAGCATGGACACCCATCACCAAAGCATGCCCACTGCACATACCCATACAACCCCCTAAACCATCATCACACAAGGTCCCACACAGGAATGCCAGCACTGGGGTACACGGTCACCCACCCATTGCACACCATGGCACACACAGATGCAATAATCATGTCTTTCCACCCCTGCAGGACCCCTACCCAACGTCACCAGACAGGAGGGTCCAGACATGTCCACTCCACCCACAGAAGAGGCCCACAGTGATGACAGCAGCTCTGTCCAACTGGATCTAGATGACCAGCCGGACCATCGGGACCTCTGGACAGTCGGTTCCCCTCACACAGGCCACCACAGACCTTCCCCCCTCTGGAAACACCAGCACATCACCCACCCAGCGGGCCCATACCTCCGTCCCCAGGACACGTCAATCAGCTGTGTGTCTACCACTACGGGGAACCCAGGCTAACCCACCACCCCAACAACAACGGGGACCTGGGGTCAGTGGCAGTGGGCACACGGTCCAGGGGACGGAGGCCCAGGAACACAGGGGAACTGGGAGGGCTGCTGTGCGACAGGGGGAGGACAGGTCAAGGGAACTCACTCTCTACGAGTCCCTCTCCTCCATCATGGGAGCATACCACCACTCCCAGGAGACGATGGCAACGGCACTGGCCAAGTTTCAGGAGACCCAGCGCATGCAGGAGGAACAGTATTTGGGCTTCAGGGAGGAACTCAAAACCATCAGCTCCACCCTGGGCACCATCGTAGGGGTGCTGGAGGAAGTACTCAACACCAGGAGGGACACTGTGGCACTACAAGGGGCCCCTGACACTAGCATGGACGATGAACTGCCCACCACCTCCGCCGGCACTAGTGGACAGGACTCCCCGCCACAGGACCACCATACCAGCACCCCACCCCCTGCAGACAGAGAACCACCCCGCAAACGGTCCCTGAGATCCAAGAACAAGACAGAGAACGATGTCAAGACCCCAGCCAAGAAATGAGACCACCCTGATTGTCATCCTACTGTCCCACTTTGTTACCCTGTACATAATTAAACTGCCCCAGATCCACTTCCTATGCCCATATGGGCAATGCACCTGTGAGACTAATAGACTGGACTCTGCCATGGACACTCCTCCGCCATCACCCCTCACCATTTAACTTCCCCCTCCAATATTTTGCATTTAAATAAACACACCTGAAGCACAAAATGATCTGGAGTCTGTCTGTGATCTCGAAATAGTGTATTTGCAATTACAGTGACAAAATGTTTTTGAAATAGTAATGTCAACATACCTATGTCACACAGCTCTAGTCCATGAGGAATTTAAGCAGATGACACACAGTGGGACCCACATCTGTGAAACCGTAAGGGAAAGTGGCAACTCAGTGACCATACAATGGGTGAAAACGACAGACAGGATAGAGGTAGTAGTGTAAAAGTACATGTAGTAGGCAGGATTATATTCTCACCTGTATCTCACTGGACATATTGCTGGATCACTGAGTCCCTGTTCTGCATGTCTTCTTCCTCTGCTTCATCCTCATCACTGTCCACAGGCTCCACAGCTGCCACAACACCGCCATCTGGACCATCCTCCTGCAGAAAAGGCACCTGTCGTCGCAAAGCCAAGTTGTGAAGCATACAGCAGGCCACGATGATCTGGCACACCTTCTTTGGTGAGTAGAATAGGGATCCACCTGTCATGTGGAGGCACCTGAACCTGGCCTTCAGGAGGTCCGCTCGATCACCATCCTAGTTCGCCCATGGGCCTCATTGTAGCATTCCTCTGCCCTGGTCCTGGGATTCCTCACTGGGGTCAGTAGCCATGACAGGTTGGGGTACCCAGAGTCACCTGCAAATAGAAAGGGACAACTGTTAGACACACACTAACCTGTAGGGATAACCCCAGACAACCATTCCCACTGTCTTGCTTTCAGGGGCTCACCTAATAGCCACACATGGTGCCTCTGGAGTAGACCCATCACATAAAGGATGCTGCTATTCCGCAGGATGTAGGCGTCGTGCACTGAGCCAGGGAACATGGCATTCACATGGGAGATGTACTGGTCTGCCAAACATACCATCTGTACATTCATAGAATGATAACTCTTCCGGTTTCTGTACACCTGTTCACTCCTGTGGGGGGGGGACCAAAGCCACATGGGTCCCATCAATGGCACCTATGATGTTGGGGTATATGTCCCAGAGCATAGAAATCACCTTTCACTGTAGGCAAATCCTCTACCTGAGGGAAAACGATGTAGCTCCGCATTTGTTTCAGAAGGGCAGACAACACTCTGGACAATACGTTGGAAACCATAGGCTGGGACATCCCTGATGCCATGGCCACAGTTGTTTGAAATGACCCACTTGCAAGGAAATGGAGCACTGACAGCACCTGCAATTGAGGGGGGATTCCTGTGGGATGGCGGATTGCTGACATCAGGTCTGGCTCCAACTGGGTACACAGTTCCTGTATTGTGGCACAGTCAAACCTGTAGGTGATTATCAAATGTCGCTCCTCCATTGTCGACAGGTCCACCAACGGTCGGTACACTGAAGGATGCCGCCATCTCCTCACATGTCCCAGCGGACGGTGCCTATGAAGGACAACAGCGAGCACAGAGTCAAACAACTCAGAGGTATGTACCCACAGTTTACACAGAACACCAATCATACACAAAAGGTGGCCTGTATGTGTGTGGAGACTAGGCCTAGGTATGTGTGACGCAGTTGAATATGAGGCCATGTGGGCCCCTGAAATGGCGGCTGCCTGACCTCTAAAGTGGGACAATGGGATGTGAACTAACTGCGCTGGCGTTGTACACCGTCGCGGTAGGCGGTCGGAGACCGTGGCGCAATGCTGCATTTGTTAACATTGGACCCTATGGGTCCCAGGAGCCAATGACAATGTACGCTGGTGGTGATGGTACGCACCGCCGCGGACATGACCGCCATTTTCTATCACTTCAATCACTCGATACCTGATCTCCGACAGGAGAGGACCTACACTGCAAGTGCTGCTGTGACCTCAGTCTGGAAGAGACAATGGCTTGTGCGTCTGGGGAAAGGGCCCCTGCCTTCACATCGGAGGAGTTGGAGAAGCTCGTTGATGGGGTCCTCCCCCAGTACACGCTACTCTACGGTCCTCCAGACAAACAGATAAGTACACAGGGAGCATGTTGTATGGGCTATGCCTGTGTGGAGAGGGCTGGATGTAAGAAGGAAGGGGCAGAGGGCTGCGTGCATGTAAGACGGTGAGTGCATGTGCCACATGGCAAGGGAATGGATGGGGGCCACTCACTTTGACGGTGCAGTTGGTAATGACTTCTCTTCTTCCCCTGTACATTTCATGTGGGTCAGCGCCCACCAGAAGAAAGATATTTGGCGTGCCATCGCCAAGGACGTCGGGACCTTGCGGGTCCACCACAGACGGAGCACCCACTGCCGGAAGAGATGGGAGGACATTCGCCCCTGGAGCAAGAAGACGGCGGAGGCTCAGCTGGGGATGGCCTCCCAACGTGGGAGGGGTGCCCATCGAACCATGACCCCCCTGATGTTCCGGATCCTGGCGGTGGCCTACTCTGAGTTGGATGGGCGTTTGAGGGCAACACAGCAGACACAAGGGGGTGAGTACATTCTAATTCAGCTGACTTTGCGCGCAGTGAAGGTGTCTGGGTGGGGGAGGAGGGCTGTAGGTTCCCCTAGGCCAGGGCGAGTTCCGTAGGCTAGGCCCCTCCGTAAGGCATGGCCCTGTGGCCCCCCACCCCACCTCTGTAGAGTGCCAAGTACAGCTATTCATGCCCCTGTGTCATCTATGTGTGCAGATGACGTCCATAGCCTTGTAGGCCATTTCCCAGGAATTGCACTGTGGAGCCCAAGAGTGCGGCGTAGTGCAGGGGGCCCCTGTGTCTGTCTTGTCTGCCAACGGTAGCGGTAATCCATGCACTCAACATGCCTTTCTTCTGTCTCTCCCCCCCCCTTTTTTTGGTCTTCATGTTCTTGTGTGCATTAGCATCATCAGTCGGAGGAGCAGTGGCACCGGAGCACGAGGGAGCTGCATCCCACAAGGCCCTGGAGGGCGAGACTACGGAGTCGGAATTCACCAGTTGGACAGAGGACGAGGGGAGCTCCACGGCGGGGACACGAGCTGACACCAGTGACAGGGACTCGTCCTCTGATGGGAGCTCCCTTGTGGTGGCGGTAACATCTGTGCCCCCCGCATCTACAGCTACACCCGCCACCCCCCCTACCAGCACCCCCCTCCCAGCAGCCCCTCAGCCTTCGCCCCGTGCCCGCTCACCCAGGAGGGTGGGCATCACCTTTGCCCCAGGCACCTCAGGCCCTGCCCCAGTCACCCCTGCTTCCCTCAGTGAGGAGGCCATTGACCTCCTCAGGTCCCTCACTGTTGGGCAGTCTACCATTTTGAATGCCATCCAGGGTGTAGAAAGGCATTTGCAACAAACTAATGCATTCCTGGAGGGCATTCATTCTGGTCAGGTGGCCCTTCACCGAGCTTTTCAAACTCTGGCCTCAGCACTGATGGTAGCCATTGTCCCCGTCTCTAGCCTCCCCCCTCCAACTTCCTCCACCCAGACCCAATCCCCTGTACCTCTGCCTATCCCAAGCACACCATCAGACCAGCCTGCACACACCTCAACACACAAGGGAAGCTCAGGCAAATATAAGCACCACACATCCCACAGGCACTCACGCAAGCAACACACACATGCAGACACACCGACATTCACTGCCTCCACTGTGTCACCCTCCTCGTCATCTCCCTCCTCCCTCCCAGTCTCGTCTACACTCACACCTGCATGCACTACCTCTACAGCCAATACGTCCCTCACCAGCACACCCACCAGCACACCCACAAGCACACCCCGCTCACGTGCAGTCACCACCCCCACTACCATTCACACGTCCCCTGTGTCCTCTCCCAGTGTGTCTGTGACGCCCCCTCCCAAGATACACAAACGCAGGCACACACCCACCCAACAGCCATCCACCTCACGACAGCCTTCAGCGCATGCACCTGCACCCAAAGTCACCAAACGTACACCTCCTACTACCACCACCTCTTCCTCCACTCCCAAACCCCCTCCAGCTACCCGTCCCAGTGTGTCCAAAAGAATTTTCCTGTCCAGCCTTGACCTTTTTCCCACACCTCCCCCACCCCGTCCATCTCATAGGTCCCGAGGTAGCACCTCAGCCACAACATCTACGGATCAGTGGTGCCTGTTGTCACAGTTATGTGGAGTGCACCGGCCACCAGGACAGCCAGTGTGGCACGGAGCCACAGCATAGCCAGTCCCCCCCCTGTGAAACATCAGAAGTTGGCCAGTGCCCGGCGGGAGAGGGGGAAGACTTCAGCCACCAAAGCCGCTCCCAGGGGTCCAGGTGGGAGTGTGGAGTCAGCTGTTCCACCTCCCAAGGTGGGGAAGGGCCACAAGAAACCCGGCAAGTCTGGGAAGACCGCCATCATCCCCGCTGCACAGGAGGGCCCTGCTAGCCCCAGCCCAGCTGCCCAGGAGGGCCCCGCCAGCCCCAGCCCAGCTGCCCAGGAGGCCACCGCCATCCCCAGCCCAGCTGCCCAGGAGACCACCGCCAGCCCCAGCCCAGCTAGGTTTTCCGCTGCCCTGGGAATCCCCCATGGGGGATTCCGACCCCCTCACCGCCATCCTGTTCCTGGCGGTTCCGACCGCCAGGAACAGGATGGCGGTGAGGGGTGTCGTGGGGCCCCTGGGGACCCCTGCAGTGCCCATGCCAATGGCATGGGCACTGCAGGGGCCCCCGTAAGAGGGCCCCACTTTGAATTCCAGTGTCTGCTTTGCAGACACTGGAATTCGCGACGGGTGCCACTGCACTCGTCGCACATCCTCCACTCCGCCGGCTCCATTCGGAGCCGGCTTCCTCGTGGGGAGGGGTTTCCCGCTGGGCTGGCGGGCGGCCTTCTGGCGGTCGCCTGCCAGCCCAGCGGGAAAGCCAGAATGGCCTCCGCGGTCTTTCGACCGCGGAGCGGCCATATGGCAGCTCCCGCCGCCCGCCGGGGTCAGAATGACCCCCTTAGTCTCTATTAGAGGAAGGGCCTATTTGTGGAAGCCTTCCTGATCTTGTCTTCCAAGAATGTTTTGAAAAGCCGCTATCTCAAGACTGACATATAAAGTAACACGTTATTCTGGCTGCCAAACATCTTGCATTCAAGAACCCAGATGTTTTCCTGGCTGCCATAAATACACCACGTATCAAGACAACTGCCCTAATGGAGTCCGGCACCACCTGGGAGCATATCTGTGCCATGAGTCATTCAGTGCAATCTGCTCATACAGCATTTATGTGTACAATACCTCGAAATTAACCCAAAAAGAGGGAGAAGTGGATGTCATTTACATACCTGTTCGGACTGATAGATTATGTACACATTAAGCCTTCTTCAGTGTGGAACCAATCTTATTAACATCATTGGATGACTGTTGAGTTTTGACAGGCAAGTTGACAAAGGATGGCATTAACACCAATACCAACAATGAAAAGAAGTCTTCACTTTGTTTGGATTGTCATCCCAGTGACATCATCAGGAGGTTAAGGTGTGTGTGATATCAATGCTACATCCGGTATAAAAGGGAATCAATGTCATTATGACTAGTTCACATTGTCTGTACCAAAGCTGATATTGTTCTTCTCATCATTTTTCTGGAGCCCTGGGATTCTTGTCTCTAACACTTTTCTTATGTTTCCATGGTTATATCAATCCCTGACAGTATTTCTTCTAATTAAGCAGGAGCAAAAGGGGTGGGTCCTACGAACTTTACTGATGTCATTACACTTTGGTCCTGATGAACCCTAATAAAACCACAACCAAAGCGCAATGTCCTCCTAAAAGATTTCATTTTCAAAACACTTTGGGCCTGAGTATAAGTCAGGCGGAGCAGTGTCCCAGGGTGGGATGCCCCCTTTCAATCACAAACAGCCCAGTGGTCCCGCACCAAGTTGTCCTGGGTGCAAGAACAATGGACCAATTTTACAGGCTGGAAGTTCCAGCTGATAATATCATATGAGGCCTTGGTTGCAACAACCTCCCTAAGCTCAGAACGTAGTAAATGGGAGGGTTAACCCTCTCCAAATAACAGATACCTTGTGGAATTCTGCAAGATAATTCTACGTCTGCACAGTTATTCCCCTTCTGTCAAGTCTAACTCACAATACATGGAACTCCTTGCTGAGGTACCCGCAGTTAATGATTATTGCATCCCCTGGGCATCTTTGCATTGAGTTCCACCTACTTTACGATCAAGCCTGTTGTATTCAAACTAAATTCATGCTTTGGAATTCAAACTGGTCAAGAAGTAGAGAAAAAGATATAAAGAGTGTTAGACTGTCGTGGGAACGAGAAGACAGACGGAGTGTTGCATATCACATGGTTATTTTTTTTTATCTAACCTCAGTTACACTGTTTGTGGTTGTGTGAACATTTCTGCATAGTTTGGGGAGGGCGATAAACAAATCCCTTCGTTCGGTTAAAGACTTGGTGTTCCTTATAACTGAAAATTTAACACATATGAGCCATGTGATATAGAAGTGCTTCATCGAGAGTATGGATGGTTTTTTACATCTCTGGGAGTGCGGTGACTATATTTTCGCTTTGCTTTTCATATGTAGACATTCGCAAAAGAAAAACTGGCAACTACATGCTTGGAATGATGTGATATGTTTTGACTGAGACTTTCTATAAAATTGGAAAGAACAGAAAAGTAATTTCGCATAATTCAACTTTATAAGATATTGTGGACTCGAAAGTTTGTAAGTTTGTTACCTACGTTTGTAAGTGTACTTTTGATGAGTAGAATGAAATGCATAATTTTCTCAGATGAAGGGCATAACACATAAAAGACGTCGAATGAGAGTTCCAGTACTGACTGGGCCAGTAATTGACTGCTACGATTAAAATGTGCGTAAAGTGAACTGCAAAATCACAGAATTGTGAGTAAATTCATCTGTACTTGTAATAATACAATGCAGGCGGACAACACATTCTGTGAAAGAGCAAACCACGTCTGTGAAATTTATTTTTGATGAGTATTTGATAGAATCTACAAAAAATATATTTTGCTCAAGGTACACTTTTTATTTTTCGTTCACAAGGAAAATTAGAAGTAATATTGTGAGCCCCTTCCTTTGACTGGGAAGGATTTGGGAAGAGGCAGCGTTGCTTTTGAATATATTAAATTATCACTGGTAACCATGGAGATTCAGACTACAAGATCATGTAAGAGGAGATCCAATTTTTTCTAAGGGTTGGGAGAGCTCTACGTCTACATAAAAAAGTGAGATCAAGCACTTTCACAGACTGTGGTCTAATTCAACTTTTGTGAATATATGGCGTGTTTAATTTAAACCATGTAAATTTACTCATGTTGCAATCAGAGTTGTTCACCACTTCAATCGTGGATAACGAAAGTTTATGTTTATTCCACTATCTTCAAAAGTCAGGAGTATCACATTTTGGTCACTTTGCTGCATAGTAGACATGGAATGCTCGATGCATAAAAAGCATCATGAGATAACATTGGATCTGGATTTTGGGTCAGTGATGACCTCTAGTTGCCCTATAAAAACAAATGGAACATCTCTTGTCAGGATGCCATGTGTGTGCCATAACAACACACCTGTCTGTGTAACCTACAAGAATTTGTTGCAGGCCCCTCAGGAGCTTGACTACTGTGTGATATGCCAGGAGGCACAGAAATAGACACTGTCATCTGACTCCTTGATGTTGGTGATGCTGAGGGTGCAGGATTTGTCTCCATTGGCCTCCAGGGAGACCCGGGTTTTGTAGCCATCGGACACCTCCTGCTGACCTGGCTTGTAGAAGAGCACCCAGACCATCAATTGCATTCCTTTCTGGTGGTACCAGTGCACGCCGCGGTTGACGACAGACTCTCCATCCACCACACAAAGCAACTTGGCTGTTTTCCCCATTGGTCTTGTGATGGAGATTGGGGATTGGACCAAGGTAAGGTTCTGGCAGGTAACTGGAAGCAAAATGTTAGATCAGAAAAAATGAGTGCCTGAAATCAATCTGTGTCAATGCTTTACTTCTGATACTCACTCATGCAGAAGGTCCCAAGGAAGAAGCAGTAGGGAAACATAGTCCAAGAACTCATTGTGTTGAATAACAAAACTGGACAGAGTTTGGTAAGATCTGACTAGGAAGATACACGTTCGCAGTGACTTACAGGCACAATGTGGGCAGTGACAGAATGGCACTTGTAAACCCCACAAACTGTGGCTGGGAATTTGTCTGCTCTTGTTCAACTTTGGTCAGTGGCAGGAAAAAGGAACTACTTGGTATTAGTAGGTCAGCGCTAACCAACAAACAAAGTATGGAGGCTGCTTGAAATTGAAAGCAGCGAACCCTGCAGAAAGCAATTTCACAAATTGTCCTTTAAAGTAGGCACGATGCAAAAAAATGTGGTAAATACTATTTGCACTTTTTCACTTCTTGTGTATTAGGGCATGTAGTAAACAACTTTTCGTTTTGTTTACGAAAACGGAAATGCAGTGAATAAACAGCTCTTCATTTTTCAGATATGAAAGTTGGGACTAAGTTTAAGGCAACTAAAATGTGCTCCATTTCCGAGTTCACAAATAGTAAAGTTTGTGCAAAATCAGTTTGCTCCATTTTTTTAAAAACGTTGTTCACATACTATGATTTCTGCATCAACATTTCTAATATTAACATTACTTTACAAGTCAGAGAAGTGTCATAATTTTGCAATGATGTCACAATGTGTTTCTTCATTTTGCCATAGGGACAGGAGCAAAATCAATTTTCATCATTCCCTCCTACTTAAGAATTATGCAAATTAATTAGTTGTGTTTCTGCACAGTCAAAAATGCGCGTGTTATTTTTTGTTAAGTTTCTAGGTACACGAGTGGTGGGCACCTGACTTGCTGCCATAAACAAAACGAATTTTGCCACAGTCAAAACAATTGTTTTTGTAAATCTCAGCCTTCTCGGCAAGGATATACATTTTCACCTTTTAGTAAACGTATGCATTTTTGACTGTCCCGGAAAAGCTGTTTATTGCCTCTAATTTATTTTGACGTTCTATAAATATAGATAATTCAAAAGAGAAAACATAATTGTGAAATACGATTAGATGCTTTCTTGTGTTCGAGCACACTGAGCAAAAGAGAACTGCACATTTTTAATAGCGAGAAATGAGGGCACTATATCATGCACTTACGAATCCTTTGCCCAAGTGTCCGAATGCATGTTGATCTGATTGCAACATGTAGCACAAAATGCTCACAGGTGCCACTCTAAGCCTTTTTTTAAGACAGGAAATAAATGAACAATTCTTATTTAAAAGCAATTTTGACTTACGTTTTACAATCTTTTTTCTCTTTCTAATGACAGTGAAGAAGGGAGAACTGCATTGCTATTGTTAACTTGCACTTGCATGTGTGCAACAAATGGGTATGTAACGTTTACTTTGGGGTCTTTACATTGTAACGTAAGTCTTTACCACGCAGGTAGGTACCACAAAAGCCTTTTTCAGGCACTTTACAACGCAGTTGATATTTTTTTTAGGTAACATTTTTTATGTCACTTAAAAAGATGGTGGCTTAAGGGTTAAGGGATGGTGTAATTAAGGATAAATGGCGTTTAGTGGGAAAGGAACGTAAGGCTTTTTAAGGTTCAGGGACACTAATGGGGTAAGGGATTTTAGAGTATGGGGCAGATAATGGTAAAGCTAGGTAAAGGATTTTTAGAGTTCATCGCGGGTAGTGAGTGGTGAAGGGAGGTAAGAGGTTTTTAGGGTTCAGGGTGGGTAGTGGTAAAGGGATGTATTTTTTTAGAGTTCTTGGGCGGGTAGAGGTAAGAAAGGGAGAGTGGGTGGGGAGTGTGAGTGGACAGTGGTAAAGGGAGGTAAGGGGGTTTTAGGGTACAGGTGCCGGTAGCAGCAAAGGATTTTTAGGGTTGAGTGGCGGGTAGTGGTAAATGGTGGTAAAGAGTTTAAACGAAGATGGTTCGTGGGAAACAGGAAAAAGGGAAAAAAATAAAAGGAGATTTTCGGAGATTATGGAGCATAACCCCCTAAAAACTATAGGCATGATTTATACTTTTTGCCACAAAACTGCACAAACGCAGTTTTGGGGCAAAAAAGTAGAGCGCCGGCTTGCGCCATTCCACAATGCCATCCTGGGTGCCATTTTAAAGGAATGGCGCAAGACAGTGCTAAACTTGGTCTAGCGCCTTAAAAGAAGACGCTAGCCGGGAGGGGGTGGCGGTAGGGAAGGAGGGGGTTGTGAGTCAAAAAATGACGATAGCCTAGTTAGAGGCAAAAAAAATGCCTATAACCAGACTAGCGCCATTTCCTGGAGCACAAACACCAAAAACATTACTCCTGTCTTAGGAAAGCCAGGAGTCATGCCCACCACCCCAATGGCCAGCACAGGAGACAAGTGTCCCCTGGCCATTGCTAACACACCCTGCTCCATGCAGAGGGCCCCAAGTTAGGGCCCCCGATGGCAAAAAAAAAAAAAATGTACCCAGACTTACCTGGAATTGGGTTTCCCATCCTCCGGTGTCCTTCTGGTGGGGGATACTCCTGGGGCTTGGGGAGGGAACCTTTCCATGGAACCCATTCCATGGTGTTTAACCATGGAAATGGGTCCACACGTCCCCTAACGCCTGGTCTGACCCAGGCGTTAAATAATGGTGCAAAGCAAGCTTTGCACCATTATTTGGCCCCTCCTCCCACCCGTGCGTCATTTTAGCAGGAGGGATAAATATGGGGCTTTGGGGATAGCACCATTTGTTTAGATGGTAACGCCTACCTTGCATCTCATTGACGCAAGGTAGGTGCACGCATCCAAAAATGGTACAAACTCCTATTTTTTGACATTAGACGTGTCTAACATCAAAATATAAATATGCAGTTAGGTTTGCGTTGAACTTGCATTAAAAAAACTTGATGCAAATTTGGAGCAAACAGAGTATAAATCTGCCCCTATTATATATACACACGTGCACTCACACACACACACAAACATATATATCTATATCTATATATATATCTATATATATATGTTTGTGTGTGCACATGTATATATATATATATATATATATATATATATATATATATATATATATAGGGGCAGATTTAGACTCTGTTTGCTCCAAATTTGCGTTATTTTTTTAATGCAAATTCAGCGCAAACCTAACCCCATATATATATTCAGTGAAAAAACTAAAGGTTATAGGGACGCTATAGTTAGGTTCTGAATTTACTCGTTCAAAACCATAGAAATTCAGCAGTTATAATTAGAGTTCTTTCAAGTAACTAAAACTTGTGTCCCAAGGTAATTATAACTCACGCCCTCGCCATGCACAGTTGTCTCAACAATAAGCTTATTGTAAATGTTGCATTGAGAGTATAAAAGATGGCATAGAATATGTCATCAATTATATAATATGTGGAGTAATTATCTGTGCATGGCGAAGGTGTGAGTAATAGTTAACTTAGGGTGCAAGTTTTAGTTACTTGAAAGAACTCTAACTATAACTGCTGAATTTCTATTGTTTTGTACAAGTAAGTTCAGAACCTAACTATAACATCCCTGTAACCTTTGTTTTTTTTCAGTAAATTTCGATGTTTTTTTTAATGTATAGTCATTTTAATTGCATACGTGAATCCAATCACCGCCGCGCAAGACGGCCCAGCCCTGAAGCCAGTCCACTATAGGCACCCAACCTTTCACTGTGCACTGTCTTCTCCTGTGCAAGGGATTGCCCGCAAGGGCTAACCTGCAGCCCATCCCTGCGGCCAACCCCCCTAACCATCCAACCCAAAGTTGTGCACTGACCTTTGCACATGCATGCTGGAAGTTAGCTGCAGTCTCTGTGGGTGTGAAAATAGCTGTGAGAGGCTGTATCTGGGGGTGAGAGTGGCTGTCAGAGTGTCTGTCTCGGTGTGAGAGTGTGTACATCACAGTTTTAGTGGGTGTGTCATGATGTGCGCGGGTCTGTGAGTGGGTGCATCAGGGTGTAAGTGGGTGTGTGACAGTCTGAATGGGTGTGTGAGTGAGTGCGTAACTGTCTGAATGGGTCTAAATGGGTGCATGAGGGTCTGACTGGGGCTGTGAGTGCATGAGGGTCTGAGTGGATCTGTGAGTGGCTACGTGAGTGTCTGAGTGTGTCTGTGAGTGGGTGCGTAAGTGTGTGAGTGGGTGTGTGAGTGGTAGAATTAATTGAAAGAGAGACAGAGAGAGAGAAAGAAAGTGAGAGGGAGAGAGATATAGGCCCTCATTACAACATTGGCGGTAAAAGCTGCTTACCGCCGTGCAGAAGACCGCCAACATACCGCCGCAGCTGCGGAATTCCGCCACAGCTATAATGACCCACATCTCGAAATCCGTCAAAATTCAGACACCCACACAAGTCCGCCACACCAAAGGTCAGTGATAAACTGGCGAAAACAAAACCTCCATCGTCACGCCAACAGAAATACGCCCACGCTTTCACGACACAACCGCAGTATTCAATTGGCGGTACACACCGCCGCGCTCAAAATACACACACTCTTACAAAACACAGCCACATTGGAAAATTCAAAATACACACACCTGAGACACATACACACACCACTCCCACACACCCATTACAATATAAAACACACACCCACATCACCCACAAACCCCTACGACCACTATTACTGAGAGAAGGCCAGAGAGAGACACCACCATCCACAAACTAGCAGCCACAGGCACTCAACACCATCACCCACACAACTTCCATGCACAAAACACCACACACCACTACATATCACCACACTTATCACCACACACACCACCCCACACATCACCTACACCACCCCGTGGCACGGCAAAGACACCCCAGGTTCTCAGAGGAGGAGCTCAGGGTCATGGTGGAGGAAATCGTCCGGGTAGAGCCACAGCTATTTGGGGCACAGGTGCAGCACACCTCAATTGCAAGGAAGATGGAGCTATGGAGAAGAATAGTTGACAGGGTAAACGCAGTGGGACAACACCCAAGAAATCGGGAGGACATCAGGAAGAGGTGGAACGACCTACGGGGGAAGGTGCATTCCGTGGTCTCAAGACACCACCTGGCGGTTCAGCGGACTGGCGACGGACCCCCACCTCCTCTCCCACAACTAACAACATGGGAGGAGCAGGTCTTGGTGGTTCTGCATCCTGAGGGCCTCGCAGGAGTCGGTGGAGGAATGGACTCTGGTAAGTCAAAGCTTTACTAATATACCCCCCACCCTTCCTGCATGCCATCACACACTCCTACCCGTACCCTCACCCTCAGCACTCCACCAACTCACATATACCCCACCATCACAAACCACCCATCCTAACACCAAGCCCTGCATGCAACCCCAACGCATGGACACCCATCACTAAAGCATGCCCACTGCACATACCCATACAACCACCTAAACCATCATCACACAAGTCCCCACGTAGGAATGCAAGCACTGGGGTACACCGGTCACCCACCCATTGCCCACCATGACACACACAGATGCAATAATTAAGCTTTTACACCCCTGCAGGACCACTACCCAACATCACCAGACAGGAGGGTCCAGACATCTCCACCCCACCCACAGAAGAGGCCCACAGTGATGACAGCAGCTCTGTCCAACTGGATCCAGATGACCAGCCCGGACCACCGTGGGCCTCGGGACAGTCGGTTCCCCTCGCACAGGCACAGGCCACCACAGACCTTCCACCCTCTGGTAACACCAGCACAGCACCCACCCAGCGGGCCCATACCTCCGTACCCAGGACACGTCAATCAGCAGTGTGTCCACCACTACAGGGAACCCAGGATAACCCACCACCCCAACAACAACAGGGACCTGGGGGCAGTGGCAGTGGGCACACGGTCCAGGGGACGGAGGCCCAGGAACACAGGGGAACTGGGAGGGCTGCTTTGCGACAGGGGGCGGACAGACGAAGGGAACCCACTCTCCACAAGGCCCTGTCCTCCATCATGGGAGCATAACACCACTCCCAAGAAACGATGGCAACGTCCTGGCCAAGTTTCAGGAGACCCAGCGCATGCAGGAGGAACAGTATCTGGGGTTCAGGGAGGAACTCAGAACCATCAGCTCCGCCCTGGGCACCATCGTAGGAGTGCTGAAGGAAATACTACACACCAGGAGGGACACTGTGGCACTCCAAGGGGCCCCTGACACTAGCATGGACGATGAACTGCCCACCACCTCCGCCGGCGCTAGTGGACAGGAGGCACCATCACAGGACCACCACACCAGCACCCCACCCCCTGCAGATGGAGAACCACCCCGCAAGCGGTCCCTGAGATCCAGGAACAAGACAGAGCACGATGCCAAGACCCCCGCCAAGAAATGAGACCACCCTGATTGTCAACCCACTGTCCCACTTTGGCACCCTGCCCATACTTAAACTCCCCCATCTCCACTTCCTATGCCCATATGGGCAATGCACCTATGAGACAAATAGACTGGACTCTGCCATGGAAACTCCTCCGCCATCACCCCTCACCATTTTACTTCCCCCTCCAATATTTTGCTTTTAAATAAACACACCTAAAGCACCAAGATCTGGAGTCTGTCTGTGATTTTGAAATAGTGTATTTGCAATTACAGTGACAAAATTTCCAGGAATTAGTATTGTCAACATACCTATGTCACACAGCTCTAGTCCATGAGGAATCTAAGCAGATGACACACGTTGGGACCCACACCTGTGAAACCGTAAGGGATAGTGACAACTCAGTGACCATACACTGGGTGAAATCGACAGACAGGATAGAGGTAGAAGTGTAAAAGTACATGTAGTAGGCAGGAATGTATTCTCACATGTGTTTCACTGGAAATATTGCTGGATGACTGAGTCCCTGTTGTCAATGTCTTCTTCCTCTGCTTCCTCCTCATCACTGTCCACAGGCTCCACAGCTGCCACAACACAGCCATCTGGACCATTCTCCTGCAGAAAAGGCACCTGGCGTCGCAAAGCCAAATTATGAAGCGTACAGCAAGCCACGATGATCTGACACACCTTCTTTGGTGAGTAGAATAGGGATCCACCTGTCATATGGAGGCACTTGAACCTGGCCTTCAGGAGGCCGAAGGTGCATTCGATCACCCTCCTCATTGTAGCGTTCCTCTGCCCTGGTCCTGGGATTCCTCACTGGGGTCAGTAGCCATGACAGGTTGGGGTAACCAGAGTCCCCTAATAGCCACACCCGGTGCCTCTGTAGTAGACCCATCACATAAGGGATGCTGCTATTCCGCAGGATGTAGGCGTCATGCACTGAGCCAGGGAACTTGGCATTCACATGGGAGATGTACTGGTCTGCCAAACATACCATCTGTACATTCATGGAATGATAACTCGTCCGGTTTCAGTACACCTGTTCACTCCTGTGGGGGGTGGACCAAAGCCACATGGGTCCAATCAATGGCACCTATGATGTTGGGGATATGTCCAAGGGCATAAAAGTCACCTTTCACTGTAGGCAAATCCTCCACCTGAGGGAAAACGATGGAGCTCCGCATGTGTTTCAGAAGAGCAGACAACACTCTGGGCAACACGTTGGAAAACATAGGCTGGGACATCCCTGATGCTATGGCCACTGTTGTTTGAAAAGACCCACTTGCAAGGAAATGGAGCACTGACAGCACCTGCACTTGAGTGGGTATTCCTGTGGGATGGCGGATTGCTGACATCAGGTCTGGCTCCAACTGGGTACACAGTTCCTGGATTGTGGCACGGTCAAACCTGTAGGTGATGATCAAATGTCTTTCCTCCATTGTCGACAGGTCAACCAGCGGTCGGTACACCGGAGGATTCCGCCATCTCCTCACATGTCCCAGCGGACGGTGCCTATGAAGGACAACAGCGACCACAGAGTCAAACAACTTAGAGGTATGTACCCACACACTACACAGAACACCAATCATACACAAAATGTGGCCTGTATGTGTGTTGAGACTAGGCCAAGGTATGTGTGACGCAGTTGGTAATTAGGCCATATGGGCCCCTGAAATGGCGGCTGCCTGACCTCTAAAGCGGGACAATGGGATGTGAGGTAACTGCGCTGGCGTTGTACACGGGGGTGAGCACATTCTAATTCAGCTGACTTTGCGCGCAGTGAAGGTGTCTGGGTGGGGGAGGAGGGCTGTGGGTTCCCCTAGGCCAGGGCGAGTTCCGTAGGCTAGGCCCATTCATAAGGCATGGCCCTGTGGCCCCCCACCCCACCTATGTAGAGTGCCAAGTACTGCTATTCATTCCCCAGGGTCATCTATGTGTGCAGATGTCGTCCATAGCCTTGTAGGCCATTTCACAGGAATTGCACTGTAGAGGCCAAAAGCGCGACGTAGTGCAGGGGGCTGCTGTGTCTGTATTGTCCGCCAACGGTAGCGGTAAGCCATGCACTCAACCTGTCTTCTACTGTTCCCCCCCCCTTTTTTTGTGGTCTCCCTGTTCTTGTGTGCATTAGCATCATCAGGTGGAGGTAGAGTGGCACCAGAGCACGAGGGTGCTGCATCCCACATGGGCACGAAGGCCCACACTACGGACTCAAAATACACCAGTGGGACGGAGGGCGAGGGGAGCACCACTGCGGTCACAGGATCTGCAACCAGCGACATGGACTCGTCCTCCGATGGGAGCTCCCTTGTGGTGGTGGCAACATCTGTGCCCCCCACTACTACAGGTACAGCCGCCACCCCCCCTACCAGCACCGCCCTCCCAGCAGCCCCTCAGCGTGTGCCCTGTGCTCGCTCACCCAGGAGGGTTGGCATCACCTTCGCCCCAGGCACCTCAGCTCCTGCCCCTGTTACCTCTGCTGCCCTCAGTGAGGAGGCCATTGACCTCCTCAGGTCCCTCACTGTTGGGCAGTCTACCATTTTGAATGCCATCCAGGGTGTAGAAAGGGAGTTGCAACACACAAATGCATTCCTGGAGGGCATTCATTCTGGTCAGGCTGCCCTTCATCGAACCCTTCAAACACTGGCCTCAGCACTGATGGCAGCCATTGTCCCTGTGTCTAGCCTTCCCCCTCCACCCAGACCCAATCCCCTGTACCTCTGCCTATTCCAAACACACCATCAGACCAGCCTGCACACACTTCACCACACAAGGGAAGCTCAGGCAAAGATAAGCACCACACATCCCACAGGCACTCACGCAAGCATCATACACATACAGACACACCAACATCCAATGCCTCTACTGTGTTCCCCTCCTCCTTGTCTCCCTCCTCCCTCTCAGTCTCATCTACACACACACCTGCATGCACTACCACTACAGCCACTACGTCCCGCACCAGTACACCCTCCACCACACCCCGCTCACGTGCACTCACCACCCCCACTACCATTTACATGTCCCCAGTGTCCTCTCCTAGTGTGCCTGTGACACCCCTTCCGAAGATACACAAACGCAGGCACACACCCACCCAACAGACATCCACCTCACGACAGCCTCCAGCGCATGCACCTGCACTCAAATCCACGAAACTTACACCTCCTACATCCACAACCTCTTCCTCCACTCCCAAACCCCCTCCAGCTACCTGTCCCAGTGTGTCCCAAAAACTTTTCCTGTCCCCCCTTAACCTATTTCCCACAACCCCCCCTCCAACTCATAGGTCCCGTACTAGCACCTCAGCCAAAAAATCTCCGGGACCAGTGGTGCCTGTTGTTACAGGTATGTGGAGTGCACCGGCCACCAGGCCAGCCAGTGTGGCACGGAGCCACAGCACAGCCAGTCCCTCCCCGTGAAGCACCAGAAGTTGGACAGTACACGGCGGGAGAGGGGGAAGACTCCAGCCAGACAAGCCGCTCACAGGGGTCCCGGGGGGAGTGTGGACTCAGCTGTGACTCCTCCCAAGGTGGGGAAGGGGCAGAGGAAACCTGCAAAGTCTGGGAGGAGCAGCACGGCGGAGAAGACCGCCATCATCCCCGCTGGCCAGGAGGCCACCGCCAGCCCCATCGTCACTGCCCAGGAGGAGGCCACCGCCAGCCCCATCGTCACTGCCCAGGAGGAGGCCACCGCCAGCCCCATCGTCACTGCCCAGGAGGAGGCCACCGCCAGCCCCATTGTCACTGCCCAGGAGGAGGCCACCGCCAGCCCCATCGTGACTGCCCAGGAGGGCCCCGCAAGCCACAGCCCAGCTGACCCATGAAGGACCGCCAGCCAAAGGCCAGCTGGGCAATGACGGACCGCCATTGCAAGCACCGCTGAACGGGGCAAGGACCGCTGAACAGGGCAAGTACCGCTCAACAGGTCAAAGACTGCCATGGCAAGCACCGCCGAACAGGGCAAGCACTGCTGAACAGAGCAAAGACCGCCATGGGAAGCACTGCTGAACAGGGCAAAGACCGCCATGGCAAGGACTGCTGAACAGGGCAAGCACCGCTGAACAGGGCAAAGACCGCCATGGAAAACACCGCTAGCCCATTAGCGGCAGGGGCAGTGATGCAACTGGGACCATCGCGGGGTGAGTGCTGCACTCTGGGCACCAGTCCCCCTCCAATACCAGTGGAGACTTGTATCCACTCCGTCTGTCCTGCACAGGATGAAGCACTCTGGCCACCAGTCCCCCTCCAGAACCAGTGGAGACTTGCATCCACTCTGCCTGTCCTCCACAGGATGAAGCACTCTGGCCACCAGTCCCCCTCCAGAACCAGTGGAGACTTGCATCCACTATGCCTGTCCTGCACAGGATGAAGCACTCTGGCCACCAGTCCCCCTCCAGAACCAGTGGAGACTTGCATCCACTCCGTCTGTCCTGCACAGGATGAAGCACTCTGGCCACCAGTCCCCCTCCAGAAACAGTGGAGACTTGCATCCACTCCGCCTGTCCTGCACAGGATGAAGCACTCTGGCCACCAGTCCCCCTCCAGAACCAGTGGAGACTTGCATCCACTCTGTCTGTCCTGCACAGGATGAAGCACTCTGGGCAGCAGTCCTCCTCTAGAACCAGTGGAGACTTGCATCCACTCCACCTGTCCTGCACAGGATGAAGCACTCTGGCCACCAGTCCCCCTCCAGAACCAGTGGAGACTTGCATCCACTGCGTCTGTCCTGCACAGGATGAAGCACTCTGGCCACCAGTCCCCCTCCAGAACCAGTGGAGACTTGCATCCACTGCGTCTGTCCTGCACAGGATGAAGCACTCTGGCCACCAGTCCCCCTCCAGAAACAGTGGAGACTTGCATCCACTCCGCCTGTCCTGCACAGGATGAAGCACTCTGGCCACCAGTCCCCCTCCAGAAACAGTGGAGACTTGCATCCACTCCGCCTGTCCTGCACAGGATGAAGCACTCTGGGCACCAGTCCCCCTCCAGAACCAGTGGAGACTTGCATCCACTCCGTCTGTCCTGCACAGGATGAAGCACTCTGGCCACCAGTCCTCCTCCAGAACCAGTGGAGACTTGCATTCACTCCGTCTGTCCTGCACAGGATGAAGCACTCTGGGCACCAGTCCCCCTCCAGAACCAGTGGAGACATGCAAACACTGTGGCTTTGCACTCCCCAGGATGGTACAGTGGGCAAACCACCCACTGTAGAGACTTGAGAGACTGTGGCTTTGCACTCCCCAGGATAAAGCAGTGGGCAAACCACCCACTGTATAGACTTGAGAGACTGTAGCTTTGCACTCCCCAGGATGGTACAGTGGGCAAACCACCCACTGTAGAGACTTGTGAGACTGTGGCTTTGCACTCCCCAGGATGGTACAGTGGGCAAACCACTCACTGTAGAGACTTGAGAGACTGTGGCTTTGCACTCCCCAGGATATATATATATATATGAATATTTTTGCTTACTGATTTTTTATATATTACAATAGTTACACTAATTACCTTTTTTCTTTGCATTCTTCCGGGTGGGTTGCGGGGTGTTACTGTAATGTATAGATAAGCATTGGTGTGTGTGTTATAGTGGTTGAGGGTCGGGTGGGGTTTGGGGTGTTGACTGTGTGTGTCCCTGTTTTTTGCCTCCCCCAGCCCCAGCCCAGCTGCCCAGGAGACCACCGCCAGCCCCAGCCCTGCTGCCCAGGAGGGCCCCGCCAGCCCCAGCCCAGCTGCCCAGGAGGCCACCGCCAGCCCCAGCCCAGCTGCCCAGGAGGCCAGACCCAGCCCAGCTGCCCAGGAGGCCGGCCCCGCCAGCCCAAGCCCAGCTGCCCAGGAGGCCACCGCCAGCCCCAGCCCAGCTGCCCAGGAGGCCACCGCCAGCACAAGCGCCGCTGGGCCATGAAGGACCGCCAGCACAAGCCCCGCTGGGCCATGAAGGACTGCCAGCACAAGCACCGCTGGGCCATAAAGGACCGCCAGCACAAGCACTGCTGGGCCATGAAGGACCGCCAGCACAAGCACCGCTGGGCCGGGCACTGCCAACTCAAGCACCGCTGAACAGGGCACCGCCAACTCAAGCACCGCTGAACAGGGCACCGCCAACTCAAGCACCTCTGAACAGGGCACCGCCAAATCAAGCACGGCTGAACAGGGCACCGCCAACTCAAGCACCGCTGAACAGGGCACCGCCAAATCAAGCACCGCTGGGCCGGGCACTGCAAACTCAAGCACAGATGAACAGGGCACCGCCAACTCAAGCACCGCTGAACAGGGCACCGCCAAATCAAGCACCACTGAACAGGGCACCGCCAACTCAAGCACCGCTGAACAGGGCACCGCCAAATCAAGCACCGCTAGCCCATGAGCGGCAGGGGCACTGACGCAACTGGGTCCTCACCGGGGTGAGTGATGCACTCTGGGCACCAGTTCCCCTCCAGAACCAGTGGAGACATGCATCCACTACCTCTGTCCTTCACAGGATGAAGCACTCTGGGCACCAGTCCTCCTCCAGAACCAGTGGAGACATGCATCCACTACCTCTGTCCTTCACAGGATGAAGCACTCTGGGCACCATTCCCCCTCCAGAACCAGTGGAGAGATCCATCCACTACCTCTGTCCTTCACAGGATGAAGCACTCTGGGCACCAGTCCCCCTCCAGAACCAATGGAGACACGCATCCACTACCTCTGTCCTTCACAGGATAAAGCACTCTGGGCACCAGTCCCCCTCCAGAACCAGTGGAGACATGCATACACTGTGGCTTTGCACTCCCCAGGATGGTACAGTGGGCAAACCACCCACTGTAGAGACTTGAGAGACTGTGGCTTTGCACTCCCCAGGATAAAGCAGTGGGCAAACCACCCACTGTATAGACTTGAGAGACTAGCTTTGCACTCCCCAGGATGGTACAGTGGGCAAACCACCCACTGTAGAGACTTGTGAGGCTGTGGCTTTGCACTCCCCAGGATGGTACAGTGGGCAAACCACTCACTGTAGAGACTTGAGAGACTGTGGCTTTGCACTCCCCAGGATAAAGCAGTGGGCAAACCACCCACTGTAGAGACTTGAGAGACTGTGGCTTTGCACTCCCCAGGATGGTACGGTGGGCAAACCACCCACTGTATAGACTTGAGAGACTGTGGCGTTGCACTCCCCGGGATGGTACAGTGGGCAAACCACCTACTGCATAAAATTGAGAGACTGTGGCTTTGCACTCCCCAGGATGGTACATGGGCCAACCCACCCACTGTGGAGACTTGTGAGACTGTGGCTTTGCACTCCCCAGGATTGATCAATGGGCATGGAGCCCCCTCGTGGATCTGGCGTCGTGCACTAATCCGGCGGAGGTGCCCCCCCTTCCCTTCCCCCTGAGGTGCCTGTTGTATGTCTATCTGATGCCCCAGCAGTGTTCTCTCCCTCATGTTCAGGTATCTTGTGTGGGCCTTGCCCATGCATTTTGCGCCCAGTGGTCCACGGACTATGAATGATGCAAAACCTGCACTAATAATCGTGGTGTATATTTTGTTTAAAGTGTATATATATATGGATATTTTTGCTTACTGATTTTTGATATATTACAATAGTTACACTAATTACCTTTTGTCTTTGCATTCTTCCGGGGGGGGGTGGGGTGTTACTGTAATGTATAGATAAACATTGGTGTGTGTTATAGTGGTTGAGGGTCGGGGTGGGGTTTGGGGTGTTGACTGTGTGTGTCCCTGTTTTTTGCCTCCCCCCTCCCCTATGTCGTAGGTGCAGTACTCACCGTGCTCTTCGCCGCCGGCGTTGGTGATCCTCGTAGACGAGCAGGAAGACTAGCGCTGGAAGAATTTGAAATTCGGGCTCCATGCTGTCCTCCTTCCTCGTGAAGTGTGTAGAGGTGAGCGTTTTTCATTAGAAATGCCTGTTTCCGACGTGTTTTTATCCACGTTGTATCCGCCCCGGAAAATGTGGCGGATTGGCCTGTCATAATAGTGTGGGTGGTTGTCTCCCGCCTGTCTGTTGGCGGTGACCGCCAAGCTGTTGGTCTGTACCGCCATAGCGGTCTGAGTGTTAAAGTGGCTGTCTTTGTTGGCAGTTTCCGCCACGGTCGTAATTGCAAAATATTTAACGCCGGCCTGTTGGCGGTCTTACCGCCGCTTTAACACCGTCTGCCAGGGTTGTAATGACCCCCAAAGTTTTTAAGGCGTTGATGTCTGATATACTTAGAATGAGTTATTTGTCTCCAATTTAAAATAAAAACATATTTGTTTTAAAAAAAACAATAATAATTGTTTTTAATTTTTAAAAAAATGGCAATGAGGCCAGCTGCGACCTTCACACTGAGCTATGGGGGTGTCTTTTTTTCTCTTTTGTTTTCTAGCCATTTATGGGCTTTCATATTTTCATATTAGAATAATAAAAAAAAATCATCAAAAGCCCATTGAGGGCTATCTGGCACAGTAGGGGAAGCCATAAGGGTCCTCCGCAGTCCCTATATATATTTTGAATTAAATTATTTTTCAAACAAATTTTTTAAAAAATAACACACCCGTTATGGGTTACCTGACACTGCAGGGGAAGCCTTATGGCTTCCTCTGCAGTGCCAATGTAGGGCACAGAGATGAAAGCTCTGCTGTTTGACAGCGGGTCCTACTATAAAGGTCCCGATGTCAAACAGCAGAGTGTTTGCTGTGGCTCGGCTTTGCTGCTGCACTGCAGCCAAGCCACAGCAAACAGCTATGTCCCGGGGGTGGGCACCCCAGGACATAACAGGAGCCAGCCCTGTCCCCATTGCAGCGGGGGGCCCCCACATATTAAAAAATGAAAGCTCTGAGGAGGTGGTGGTCGCCCCACACTAATTTTTAATGTCCTCGAGACCTTGAGCACCCAGGGGCCTATAAAAAAGCAAGCAAACTTGCGGCAAAATAATAATTTAACAAATGTTTTTTTGCCCTCTTGGACCCCCCCACTAGTGCTAAGGAGTCAGGGGGTCCCTAACCTGGCACCTTTTATTTTATTTTTACTTTTTTTCTGGGACTTGGCTCAAGCTGAGTCCCAAGATGGCTGCCAACATCTCCTGGTTTGAAGTGTTGGCATTCAATCAGAGCTGCACATTTCTCTGCATGAGCTCGTTTTTTATAAATACTTTGCGGCCAGAGATATACAAATTTGAATTTCCATAAATTTCTCAAAAACTACTGAACCCATTTACTCCAAACAAGCAAAAGTGTGATCTGCGTACTGACAACTATCTTTCTGCCAAATGTGGTGTACTTCCGTTCAGTAGTCCGGCCTGTAGTCGTGTCTAAAGAAATTAAAATGGGAAACACAATATTTTTTGAGTCCTCTTCATCTCGGCCCCCGCTTGACGGATCACCCCGAAACTTTCCATGCGCAACAAAAATCACAGCAACACTTTTTTGGGAAAAGTTCGTGAAGATTCACCAAACTGTGCCAAAGATATAGGCAAGTCAAAAAACGCTTTTCCTATGGAAACATGGTCCTAACTATAACTACCTAATGGCGATATATTATATTATATATATATAAATTATTATTCATGTTCAGGTGGGTCAAATGTTACTAAAAGAAAATAACACATGTGGTGTCACATAGTAGTATACTATTTGCAAAGGATAACTGTTTGTTGTTCTGATGTGTTAAACTAAAATTTCCCAGGCAGCACTAACGTGTGCCAATATTACAAAACAGCATAATTTAGTCATCCATAATTTGCACCTGAATCCAGAATATAGTTAATCGGATTCAGCTCCGCCTCAATTAAATCTATCTGCAGGTCACATCCTTGCAGGCCCAGCTCACCTTTTTGTCCTTGCAAGTTTTATGAAAATAAGTCCCACTGAGGTGTGCACTAATGTAGCAGCTGCTATTTACAAGCCCAAGGGCTAATTGTGGTTTGCAATATTAACTGTGGGAGAGAAACATCTCGACCAACACATCGTGCAAAAAACCCCAACAATTTAAATACCTTAACACCGTTTTGTTGCTAATACATAGATATAGAGAATGGATAACATGTTTTTTGAACCGTGGGTAATTGCATGGGGGCAAACCTGACACAAATTGATTTGACATTTCTTTGAAGTTGTTGCAAAATAAACAATGAAGAAAAACATGTCCCCCACTTTCAAATGTGAAAGATACTTTGTGGTCTTCATTACTACTAGCCAAGTATTAGATTGATAGTTATTGCACCTGTTAAAACCCAACTTTGCTAAACTGGAATGTTTCCGGTGCGATGAATACCACCAATTATGAGTTTTTGGGAATAAATTATAGGTTTTGGTGGTTACAGCATAAAAAGATGTATGTTCTGGTAAATACCAGGAGTTTTCCCCCCAAGAGCACCACCAATACCGTCACATTCATGCCAATACAGATACACCTACTGACACTCATATGACCACAAAATCACCACCACTTTTAATAACACCAAGACCAATACCATCACCACCATCACAAGTAACATCGCCCATAGTACAATCAACAACAACATCGCAGTTCTTCCTATACCACACACCACCAATACCTTGACCACATATAGCACATCACCAGCCATACTATCACCAACAATAGCACCATCAACAACACACTATCAAGAATACCATTAATACAGTCACCGATATAATGCTACCTCCCATTTCGCACTACACCAATATCACCAAGAGTACCATGCCATCAGTACCACATGACTATCAATTTAGTACAACCATTAATACCACAGCACCATCTTTGCCACCAGTAACACACCACCATCAATACAATAACATCACAAATGCCACCAATACCATTACTTCTATGAATACTACCAATATAATTACTAATACCAATACCACTTCCAATATGGGCATTACGAAGATCACAAACAGCACAAATATTACACCACTATAAAAGCTAACAATATCATCATCACAACCAAAACCAATGCAACCACCAATACCATCACCACATCACCAATACCACCACAAGTACCACAACCAGCAATACAAATGCCACCAATATCACCACCACCATCAACACCATGAAGACCACACATTCATTACTTTAACACACCAGGAATGCCCCACCACCATTACCAGTAGGACATCCAGTAATAGTACAGCACCACCAGTACTATATCACCAACAATATCACTGACACGACTACCAGTTCCACCAGCAATACCACACCACCATCACTTTCACTACAACAATACCAAACCAGTACCACACCACAAGTAGCACAATTACCACCACCAATACCTGTACCAATATCATCACTACCACAAACACAATGACCTATACCACCACTGACACCACCATAAATACCATGAATAATACCACCACAAACAACATCAGTGCCATGACTGATCCCACTAGCAACACCACCAGTAATAACACAGTGTCACCACTATAAAAACAATACCAATATAACAAAAACCCACAGAACCACTAGTTTCACACTACCAGCAATACCACTAATAACACATCACACCACAGTTAATGTTAATGTTAATTTGATATGTAGCGGTTGCAGACACACTGCTAAGTATGTCTAGACCAAGGTCCATCCACACCAGATTCAAGAAAGAGACAAATAAATGAGTTTTCAGTGTGCTTCTAAAGCATACTCATCACTGATTGAACATAGGGAGATGGGAAGCTGGTTGTAAACCTTAGGTGCTAAGATCAAAAAGGAGAGCCTACCTCTTTGAACCCTGTGAAACCTGTGAGTGATGGTCAACAGAGAATATGCCAACCTAAGGTCCCTGCAAGGACAGTAATTGGCTACTCTGTTGACAAGAAATACTGGACCCTGTTTTTGAAAAGTCCTATCTAATACCATTAGAGCTTTGAAGAGGATCATCATACTGACCGGTAGCCAATGAAGAGCTTTTAGATGCTTTGCTACTAAATCCTACCAGTACCAACAACAATACCATATCACCACTAATAGCACCTCTACAATTACCAATATGGCCAACAACAATGTTGTTAATACCACTATCACCAATACCATGGTGAAGACGACTAACACCATGACCAGTGCTTTGGTCAACACCACTAACACCAGCAATATTAGCATCAACACCACCAACAATACCACAATCTCTACCACCAATACCATCAACAGCACCACCAATATCATTACCAGTCTCAGAAGCAATACCACTACCAAGAACAATAGCAAACCACTGGAACTACCATGCCCCCTACTAAATCCACCAAAACCGCTACCAATGTCATACTGTCACCAATACCACTGCCACTAAAAAAAATACCACCAATACCAACCCCACCATTATTTCCAATACAAATGCCACCAATACCATCAGCACCAATACACCACCAATTTCACACAACCACCAAAAATATCCACCACTAAATCACACTACCAATAATGTCACAAAGGCTATGCAACAATTCTGAACCCTTAACACCACCAATATCACACCACCACCAAATACCTTTTCATCACTAAAATAAATACCACCAGTAATGGTACAAAGGCTATACCACCACCACCTCCGATAGCATACCACCATCATTTTCATACCACAATCAATATAAAAAACACCAATTGCCATGAGACATACCTCCAACAATACCATGACCAATACCACCATTATAATACTACCACCAATGCCATAATATCACTGGCAAAATCACTGTCACCAGTGCCCCCATTATCAATACCATTACCACCAAAGTCATGCCACCACACCTATGAACACCACAGTCACAATAGCAATACCACAAAAAATATTACAATCACCTCCAATAGCCCCATTACCACCAGAATCACCATATGTCACTCATATGTGAACGTAACCATTTCACATGTATAATCACTTTGAATTTTAAAATTAGGAAAAGTAAAAGAAAATAGTATATTTTTTCAACATTTCAAAATCTTGCACTATATAAAAATAAATCTATGTAGTCTTTGATGCTCAATCATCACCTTCTTATTAGTTAGATGCCTACATAAATCTTAACTCTCTAGCAATGGTATATTAGTCATGATGACTTTGCCTTCAGATTTCAACCATAACCTATGATAATCAGAAGTCCCTCCAGTATAAGGTACAGGAATGTTTTAACAGTACAAATACATGTACCACAATACATCACATTAGTAAGTAATAGGTCAGGAAGTGTTAATGTTGAAAAAAGTATTTTGGTTTACACTACAGGCAAATATGTATAATATAATGCACACTCCAAAAAAAAATTATAACTTTAAAAAATAGGACATTTGATTTATAAAAACAATACAATAAAAATACACTCCAGACCTTGGAGAGGGAGGGTAGGGTGAATGTCTTTAAATGGAGAAAAATTAAGTTCTTATCGAAAGTGTAGCTTTGTCAGTTCTAATGATTGCCCTCATCCACAGAGGACACAAGATAGCTGCCCTTTGCTTCAACTAATTTTGAAATGCTTTTCACTACAGCCAACCTCAGGCCTTTCTCTTGGATGCTGCTGCCACCCCTTGGAAAATCTGACACCGGGCCTCTGATACAGTGAGAAGAGGTGAGCCACCTACCCCAGTCTTGTTTGGAAAGGCAGACAAATACAACCAGTGAATTACCTTCATGGCTGTCGAAAGAATAGGATGTGAATATCAGAAAAATTGAGGGGATAAACTTAGGGCCCTATTACAAGTTTGGAGGTCTGACTGCCACATTCCTGGTGGTCTGACCTCCAGATTACTGGTGGTCGGACTGCCAGGGGACCGCTGCCAATGCCAGGATCATAGATCGTGACAGGGTGGCAGCTGTCGGAGTTGTGGTCAGCCATGGCGGTGCTGAATTCAGTGGCACTGTGCTGATCACAAGTCCTCTTTCCGCCGGCCTTTTTCATGGCGGGTTCCCCACCATAACATGGCAGGCATGGGCACTGTAGGAGCTCCCCTGCTAGGCACCCTCAGATTGCCCAGCGTGCATTCAGAGGGTATGGCTGTCCCACAGCACTGGCCTCGGCTCCCTTAAATGAGCCAAGGCTGATACCGTGGCACTCTTTCCTCAGGACTGACAGGCGGAAGATTCGTAATACAATGTTTCCACCAGTCAGCCTGGTGGAAACATTGCAATATGACTAAGGGGGGAGCCATCGGCATGATAGCAGCCTCCTCCCAATGGCTTTGGTGGTTGGCTCGTGCAATCAATGAAGTCGTAATGAGGCCCTTAGTCTCTATTAGAGGAAGGGCCTATTTGTGGATGCCTTATTGATCTTGTCATCCAAGAATGTTTTGAAAAGCTGCTATCTCAAGAATGACATATAAAGTAACACGTTATTCTGGCTGCCAAACATCTTGCATTCAAGAACCCAGATGTTTTCCTGGCTGCCATAAATACACCACGTATCAAGACAACTGCCCTAATGGAGTCCAGCACCACCTGGGAGCATATCTGTGCCATGAGTCATTCAGTGCAATCTGCTCATACTGCATTTATGTGTACAATACCTCGAAATTAACCCAAAAAGAGGGAGAAGTGGATGTCATTTACATACCTGTTCGGACTGATAGATTATGTACACATTAAGCCTTCTTCAATGTGGAACCAATCATCTTATTAACATCATTGGCTGACTGTTGAGCTTTGACAAGCAAGTTGACAAAGGATGACATTAACACCAATACCAACAATGAAAAGAATGTTCACTTTGTTTGGATTGTCATCCCAGTGACATCATCAGGAGGTTAAGGTGTGTGTGATATCAATGCTACATCCGGTATAAAAGGGAATCAATGTCATTATGACTAGTTCACATTGTCTGTACCAAAGCTGATATTGTTCTTCTCATCATTTTTCTGGAGCCCTGGGATTCTTGTCTCTAACACTTTTCTTATGTTTCCATGGTTATATCAACCCCTGACAGTATTTCTTCTAATTAAGCAGGAGCAAAAGGGGTGGGTCCTACGAACTTTACTGATGTCATTACACTTTGGTCCTGATGAACCCTAATAAAACCACAACCAAAGCCAATGTCCTCCTAAAAGATTTCATTTTCAAAACACTTTGGGCCTGAGTATCAGTCAGGCGGAGCAGTGTCCCAGGGTGGGATGCCCCCTTTCAATCACAAACAGCCCAGTGGTCCCGCACCAAGTTGTCCTGGGTGCAAGAACAATGGACCAATTTTACAGGCTGGAAGTTCCAGCTGATAATATCATATGAGGCCTTGGTTGCAACAACCTCCCTAAGCTCAGAACGTAGTAAATGGGAGGGTTAACCCTCTCCAAATAAGGGAAACCTTGTGGAATTCTGCAAGATAATTCTACGTCTGCACAGTTATTCCCCTTCTGTCAAGTCTAACTCACAATACATGGAACTCCCTGCTGAGGTACCCGCAGTTAATGATTATTGCAGTCCCGGGGCATTTTTGCATTGAGTTCCACCTACTTTACGATCAAGCCTGTTGTATTCAAACTAAATTCATGCTTTGGAATTCAAACTGGTCAAGAAGTGGAGAAAAAGAAATAAAGAATGTTAGACTGTCGTGGGAACGAGAAGACAGACGGAGTGTTGCATATCACATGGTTATTTTTTTTCATCTAACCTCAGTTACACTGTTTGTGGTTGTGTGAACATTTCTGCATAGTTTGGGGAGGGCGATAAACAAATCCCTTCGTTCGGTTAAAGACTTGGTGTTCCTTATAAGTGAAAATGTAACACATATGAGCCATGTGATATAGAAGTGCTTCATCGAGAGTATGGATGGTTTTTTACATCTCTGGGAGTGCGGTGACTATATTTTCGCTTTACTTTTCATCTGTAGACATTCGCAAAAGAAAAACTGGCAACTACATACTTGGAATGATGTGATATGTTTTGACTGAGACTTTCTATAAATTGGAAGAAACAGAAAAGTAGTTTCGCATAATTCAACTTTTCAAGATATTGTGGACTCGAAAGTTTGTAAGTTTGTTACCTACGTTTGTAAGTGTACTTTTGATGAGTAGAATGAAATGCATAATTTTCTCAGACGAAGGGCATAACACATAAAAGACGTCGAATGAGAGTTCTAGTACTGACTGGGCCAGTAATTGACTGCTACGATTAAAATGTGCGTAAAGTGAACTGCAAACTCACAGAATTGCGAGTAAATTCAACTGTACTTGTAATAATGCAATGCAGGCGGACGATACATTATGTGAAAGAGCAAACCACGTCTGTGAAATTGACTTTTGATGAGTATTTGATAGAATCTACAAAAAATATATTTTGCTCAAGGGACACTTTTTATTTTTCGTTCACAAGGAAAATTGGAAGTAATATTGTGAGTCCCTTCCTTTGACTCGGAAGGATTTGGGAAGAGGCAGCGTTGCTTTTGAATATATTAAATTATCACTGGTAATCATGGAGATTTAGACTACAAGATCATATAAGAGGAGATCCAGTTTTTTCTTAGGGCTGGGAGAGCTCTACGTCTACATAAAAAAGTGAGATCAATCCCTTTCACAAGACTGTGGTCTAATTCAACTTTTTTGAATATATGGCGTGTTTAATTTAAACTATGTAGATTTACTCATGTTGAAAACAGAGTTGTCCAACATTTCAATCGTGGATAACGAAAGTTTAAGTTTAATCCACTATCTTCAAAAGTCAGGATTATCACATTTTGGTCACTTTGCAGCATAGTAGTCATGGAATGCTCGATGCATAAATAGCATCATGAGATAACATTGAATCTGGATTTTGGGTCAGTGATGAACTTTAGTTGCCCTATAAAAACAAATGGAACATCTCTTGTCTGGATGCCATGTGTGCACCATAAAAACACACCTGTCTGCGTAACCCACAAGAATTTGTCGCAGGCCCCTTAGGAGCTTGACTACTGTGTGATATGCCAGGAGGCACAGTAATAGACACTGTCATCTGACTCCTTGATGTTGGTGATGCTGAGGGTGCAGGATTTGTCTCCATTGGCCTCCAGGGAGAGCCGGGTTTTGTAGCCATCGGACACCTCCTGCTGACCTGGCTTGTAGAAGAGCAACCAGACTATCAATTGCATTCCTTTCTGGTGGTACCAGTGCACGCCGCGGTTGACGACAGACTCTCCATCCACCACACAAAGCAACTTGGCTGTTTTCCCCATTGGTCTTGTGATGGAGATTGGGGATTGGACCAAGGTAAGGTTCTGGCAGGTAACTGGAAGCAAAATGTTAGATCAGAAAAAATCAGTGCCTGAAATCAATCTGTGCCAATGCTTTACTTCTGATACTCACTCATGCAGAAGGTCCCAAGGAAGAAGCAGTAGGGAAACATAGTCCAAGAACTCATTGTGTTGAATAACAAAACTGGACAGAGCTTGGTAAGATCTGACTAGGAAGATACACGTTCGCAGTGACTTACAGGCACAATGTGGGCAGTTACAGAATGGCACTTGTAAACCCCACAAACTGTGGCTGGGAATTTGTCTGCTCTTGTTCCACTTTGGTCAGTGGCAGGAAAAAGGTACTACTTGGTATTAATAGGTCAGCGCTAACCAACAAACAAAGTATGGAGGCTGCTTGAAATTGAAAGCAGCGAACCCTGCAGAAAGCAATTTCACAAATTGTCTTTTTGCAACTGTTGTTCAGGTAAGTTGTATTCATGATTTGTAAAGTTAGCTTCCCTTTTAAAGGCCAGGTACATGCTCTTTAAAGTAGGCACGATGCAAATAAATGTGGCAAATACTATTTGCACTTTTTTACTTCTTTTGTATTAGGGCATGTAGTAAACAGCATTTAAAACACTTTTCGTTTTGTTTACGTAAACGGAAATGCAGTGAATAAACAGCTCTTCATTCTTCAGATATGAAAGTTGGGACTACGTTTAAGGCAACTAAAATTTGCTCCATTTCTGAGTTCACAAATAGTAAAGTTTGTGCAACATCAGTTTGCTCCATTTAAAAAAAAACGTTTTTCACATACTATTATGTCTGCATCAACATTTCTAATATTAACATTACTTTACAAGTCAGAGAAGTGTCAGAATTTTCCATGATGTCACAATGTGTTTCTTCATTTTGCCATAGCGACAGGAGCAAAATCAATATTCATCATTCCCTCCTATTTAAGAATGATGCAAATTAACTAATTGTGTTTTTGCACAAGTCAAAAATGCGCGTATTATTTTTTAAGTTTCTAGGTACATGTGGGGGGGGGGGGGCACCTGACTTGCTGCCATAAACAAAACGAATTTTGCCACAGTCTAAACAATAGTTTCTGTAAATCTCAGCCTTCTTGGCAAGGATACACATTTTCACCTTTTAGTAAACGGATGCATTTCTGACTGGCCCGGAAAAGATGTTTATTGCCTCTCCAAATACAACGTTTTCCAAATAATTTATTTTGACGTTCTATAAATATAGATACTGCAAAAGAGAAAACATAATTGTGAAATAAGATCAGATGCTATGTTGTGTTCGAGCACATTGAGCAAAAGAGAACTGCACATTTTTAATAGCGAGAAATGAGGGCACTATATCATGCACTTACGAAACCTTTGCCCAAGTGTCCGAATGCATGTTGATCTGATTGCAACATGTAGCACAAAATGCTCACAGGTGCCACTCTACGCCTTTCTTTAAGACAGGAAATATATGAACAATTCTTATTTAAAAGCAATTTTGACTTTAGTTCTCCTATCTTTTTTCTCTTTCTAATGACAGTGAAGAAGGGAGAACTGCATTGCTATTGTTAACTTGCACTTGCATGTGTGCAACAAATGGGTATGTAACGTTTACTTTGGGGTCTTTACATTGTAACGTAGGTCTTTACCACGCAGGTAGGTACCACAAAAGCCTTTTCCAGGCTCTTTACAACGCAGTTGCTATTTTTTTAGGTAACATTTTTTATGTCACTTAAAAAGATGGGGGCTTAAGGGTTAAGGGATGGTGTAGTTAAGGATCAATGGCGTTGAGTGGGAAAGGAAGGCAAGGCTTTTTAAGGTTCAGGGACAGGTAGTGGTAATGGGGTAAGGGATTTTAGAGTATGGGGCAGATAATGGTAAAGCTAGGTAAAGGATTTTTAGAGTTCAACGTGGGTAGTTAGAGTTAAAGGGAGCTAAGAGGTTTTTTGGGTTCAGGGTGGGTAGTGGTAAAGGGATGTATTTTTTTAGAGTTCTTGGGCGGGTAGAGGTAAGGCAAAGAAAGGCAGTGTGATTGGGTAGTGTGCGTGGACAGTGGTAAAGGGAGGTAAGGTGGTTTTAGGGGACAGGTGCAGATAACAAAAAGGGAGGTAAGGATTTTTAGGGTTCAGGAGCGGGTAGTGGTAAAGGGTGGTAAAGAGTTTAAAAGAAGATGGGTAGTGGGAAACAGGAAAAAGGAAAAAAAAATAAAAGGAGATTTTCGGAGATTATGGAGCATAACCCCCTAAAAACTATGGCCATGATTGATACTTTTTGCCACAAAACTGCACAAACGCAGTTTTGAGGCAAAAAGTATAGCGCCGCCTTGCGCCATTCCACAGCACCAGCCTATATTAAAGGAATGGTGCAAGGCGGTGCTAAACTTGGGCTAGCGTCTTAAAAGAAGATGCTAGCCTGGTGGGGGTGGCAGTAGGGAAGGAGGGGGTTCTGATTAAAAAAATGACGCTAGCCTAGTTAGAGGCAAAAAAACAAGCCTCTAACCAGACTAGCGCCATTTCCTGGTGCACAAACACCAAAAACATGACTCCTGTCTTAGGAAAGCCAGGAGTCATGCCCATCGCCCCAATGGCCAGCACAGGGGACAAGTGTCCCCAGGCCATTGGCAACGCACCCTGCTCCTTGCAGAGGGGCCCAAGTTAGGGCCTCTGATGGCAAAAAAATAAAAATAAAAAATATTTACCCAGACTTACCTGGAATGGGGTTTCCCATTCTCCAGTGTCCCTCTGGTGGGGGATGTTCCTGGGGCTTGGGGAGGGAACCTTTTAATGGAACCCATTCCATGGTGTTTAACCATGGAAATGGGTCCACACATCCCCTAACGCCTGGTCTGACCCAGGCGTTAAATAATGGTGCAAAGCAAGCTTTGAACCATTATTTCGCCCCTCCTCCCACCTGTGTGTCATTTTAGTAGGGAGGATAAATATGGAGCTATGGGGATAGCACCATTTGTTTTATGGGAACGCCTACCTTGCATCTCATTGACACAAGGTAGGTGCAAGCATCCAAAAAATGGTGCAAACTCCTATTTTTTTACATTAGACGTGTCTAACGTCAAAATATAAATATGGAGTTATGTTTGCACCGAATTTGCATTAAAAACAAATGACGCAAATTTGGAGCAAACAGAGTATAAGTCCGCCACTATATATATATATAAATATATATATATATATATATATACACATGCACTCACACACAAACATATGTATATATCAATACATACATATATATATCTATATATCTATATATATATATATATATATATTTATATATATATATATACATATACATGTGTATATATATATATATATATATATATATATATATATATATATATATATATACACATATATTCAGTGAAAAAAACAAAGGTTATAGGGACACTATAGTTGGGTTCTGAATTTACTTGTACAAAACCATAGAAATTCAGCAGTTATAATTAGAGTTCTTTCAAGTAACTAAAACTCGTGCCCTAAGGTAATTATAACTCGCGCCCTCGCCATGTACAGTTGTCTCATCAATAAGTTAATTGCAAATGTTGCATTGAGAGTATGAAAGATGGCATAGAATATGTCATCAATGGTATAATATGTGGAGTAATTAGCTGTGCATGGCGAAGGTGCGAGTTATAATTACCTTAGTGCATGAGTTTTGGGAGAATTGATTGAAAGAAAGACAGAGAGAGAGAAAGAAAGTGAGAGGAGAGAGATAGAGTTTTTAAGGCGTTGATGTCTGATATACTTAGAATGAGTTATTTGTCTCCAATTTGAAATAAAAACATGTATTTTTTTTTTTTTTATTATAATATTTTTTTAATAAAAAAAAAAAATTGAAATGAGGCCAGCTGCGACCATCACACTGAGCTATGGGGGTTTCTTTTTTTCTAGCTCTTTATGGGCTTTCATATTATTTTTTTAGAATAATAAAAAAAATAATAATCAAAAGCCCATTAAGGGCTATCTGGCACAGCGGGGGAAGCATTAAGGGCCCCACCGTCCCTATATATATTTTTAATTAAATTATTTTTCAAATTTTTTTTAAAAAAATAACACGCCCATTACCGGCTACCTGACACTGCAGGGGAAGCCTTAATGCTTCCCCTGCAGTACCAATGTAGGGCACAGAGATAAAAGCTCTGCTGTTTGACAGCGGGTCCAGCTTTAAAGTTCCCAATGTCAAACAGCAGAGTGTTTGCTGTGGCTTGGCTTTGCTGCTGCGCTGCAGCCAAGCCACAGCAAACAGCTGTGTCCCGGGGGTGGGCACCCCAGGACATAACAGGAGCCGGCCTTGGGCAGTGGCGGTCCCCAGGGCTATCAGAAGCTCCAAGACGGGGGCCGCATGGCCCCCCTCCAACGGAATAGCCACATGGGGAGGTGGTCCCTTTTTGCTTTTTGCACTTTGCTCCGGGTGGTGGTGGTCCCTGGGGCACGGGGCCATGGCTCCCATGTATTTAATAAAATGCACTGGGGAGTGGTGGTCCCCAGGGCAGCGGGGTTGCGCGGGCCCCCCTGCATATTTTAAAAGAAAACCCTGTGGAGGTGGCGGCCCCCATTGCAGCTAGCGGACCCCCACATATTAAAAAATGAAAGCTCTGAGGAGGCGGTGGTCCCCCCACACTAATTTCTAGTGCCTTCGGGACCTGGTCCACAAGTAAACTTGTGGCAAAATAATAATTAAAGAAATGTATTTTTTCCCTCTGGGACCCCCCCACCAGTGCTAATGGGTCAGGGTGTCCCTACCCTGGTACCTTTTATTTTATTTTTACTTTCTTTCTGGGACTTGGCTCAAGTTGAGCCCCAAGATGGCTACCAACATTTCCTGGTTTGAAGTGTTGGCATCCAATCAGAGCTGCGCATTTCTCTGCATGAGCTCGTTTTAATTTGCGAATACTTTGCGGCCAGAGATATACAAATTTGAATTTCCATAAATTTCTCAAAAACTACTGAACCGATTTACTCCAAATAAGCAAAAGTGTGATCAGCTAGCTTTCTGCCAACTGTGGTGTAATTCCGTGCAGTAGTCTGGCCTGTAGTCGTATCTCAAGAATCCTATTGAAATTAAAATGGGAAACACAACATTTTTTGAGCCCCTTCATCTTGGCCCCCACTTGATGGATCACCCCGAAACTTTCCATGCGCAACAAGAATCACTGCAACACTGTTTTTTGGAAAAGTTCGTGAAGATTTGCCAAACGGTGCCAAAGATATAGGTAAGTAAAAAAACGCTTTTCCTATGGAAACATGGTCCTAACTATAACTACCTACTATTTTCAAAAAAAGAGAGTTGGTAAAATCCTCTCGCCCCAGCGTGGCAGACCAGGACGGGGTAGCAAACCCTATATAATACACGCAAAATTCTCATAATCCAAACAACAAAATAACCGCCAGTTGAAAAAAGAAAGTCCTGGTCAGATTGTTGCCCAGGATGGTTGTTGTTCTCGTGAACAAGGGAAGTGATTTCCTGAAACGCGTTGAGTGGTTTGTGTGCCATTAAATCAACTGCAACAAGCAACAATGTGACCAGGAATTTCTTTTTCCAACTGGCGGATATTTTGTTGTTGGGAGTAAGAGAATTTTGGGTGTAACACATATATATATATATATATATATATATATATATATATATATATATATATACTGGAAGATGCAGGATCACAAGAAAACAATAGCCAGCCAGGGCAAAAATCTGGATCCTAAAGGATACAAAGAGCCACAAGAACATGAGGAAGGCGGAAGCTGAAACGTTGTAGTAGAAATATATTTTTGTTCTTTAATGAGATCATCTGTTTGAGTCACTTCTTTCTTATATATATATATATATATATATATATATATATATATATATATATATATATATATATATATATACTTATATATATATATATAAATAAATAAATTATTATTCATGTTCAGGTGGGTCAAATGTTACTAAAAGAAAATAACACATGTGGTGTCACATATTAGTATACCATTTGCGAAGGATAACTGGTCACCTTGCTGTTTATTTCACTGATGTGTTAAATTAGTATTAATGAGGTAAAACATTTGGCCAGGCAGCACTAATGTGTGCTAATATTACAAAACAGCATAATTTAGTCATCCATAATTAGCACCTGAATCCAGAATATAGTTAATCTGATTCAGCTGCGCCACAATTAAATCCATTTGCAGGTCACATACTTGCAGGACCGGCTCACCTTTTTGCCCTTGCAAGTTTTATAAAAATAAGTCCCACTGAGGTGTGTACTAATGTAGCAGCTGCTGTTTACAAGCCCAAGGGCTAATTGTGGTTTGCAATATTAACTGTGGGAGAGAACTGTGGGTGCAAAAAAAACCAACAATATAAATACCTTTACACTGTTTTGTTGCTAATACATAGTAATAGAGAATGGATAATATGTTTTTTGAACTGGGGATAATTGCCTGGGGGCAAACCTTGCACAAATTGATTTGACATTTCTTTGAAGTGGTTGCTTAATAACAAATGAAGAAAAACATGCCCTCCACTTTCAAATGTGAAAGATACTTTGTGGCCTTCGGTACTACTAGCCACTTATTAGATTGATAGTTATTGCACCTGATAAAACCCAACTTTGCTAAACTGGAATGTTTCCGGTGCGATAAATACCACCAATTATGAGTTTTTGGGAATAACATATGGATTTTGGTTACAACATAAAAAGATGTTCTGGTAAATACCAGGAGTTTTCACCCCAAGAGCACCACCAATACCGTCACATTCATGCCAACACCGATACACCTACTGCCACTAATATGACCACAAAATCACCACCACTTTTAATAACACCAAGACCAATACCACCACCACCATCACAAGTAGCACCGCCCATAGTACAATGAACAACAACATCGCAGTTCCTCCTATACCACACACCACCAACACCTCCACCACATATCCTCCATATCACTAGCCATACCATCACCAACAAAAGCACCATCAACAACACACTATCAAGAATACCATTAATAAAGTCACCGATATAATGCCACCTCTAATACCGCACTACACTAATATCACCAAGAGTACCATGCCATCAGTACCACATGACTATGAATTTAGTACAACTATTAATACCACAGCACCATCTTTACCACCAGTAACACACCACCAATACAATAACATCACAAATGCCACCAATACCATTACTTCTATGAATACTACCAATATCAATACTAGTACCAATACCACTTCCAATATAGTCATTACCAAGATCACCACCAGAACAAATATTCCACTGCTGTCAAAGCTAGCAATATCATCATCACAACCAAAACCAATGCAACCACCAATACCATCACCACATCACCAATAACACCACAAGTACCACAGCCAGTAATACAAATGCCACCCATATCACCACCACCGTCAACACCATGAAGACCACACATTCATTACTTTAACACACCAGGAATGCCCCACCACCATTACCAGTAGGACATCCAGTAATACTACAGCACCACCAGTACTATATCACCAACAAAATCACTGACATGACTACCAGTTCCACCAGTAATACCACACCACCATCACTTACAATACAACAATACCAAACCAGTACTATACCACAAGTAGCACAATTACCATCACCAAGACGTGTACCAATATCATCACTACCACAAACACAATGACCTATAACACCACTGACACAACCATAAATACCATGAATAATACCACCACAAACAACATCAGTGCCATGACTGATCCCACTAGCAACACCACCAGTAATATCACAATACCACCACTATAAAAACAATACCAATATCACAAAACCACTCAACCACAAGTTTCACACTACCAGCAATACCACTAATAACACATCACACCACAGTTAATGTTAATGTTAATGTTAATTTGATATGTAGAGGTTGCAGATACTCTACAGAGTGTCCCACTGCTAAGTATATCTAGACCAAGGTCCATCCACACCAGATCCGAGAAAGAGACACATCAATGAGTTTTCACTGTGCTTCTAAAGCATACTCATCACTGATTGAACATAGGGAGAGGGAAAGCTGGTTGGATACCTTAGGTGCTAAGATCAAAAAGGAGAGCCTACCTCTTTGAACCCTGTGAAACCTGGGAGTGAGGCCAACAGAGAATATGCCAACCTACGGTCCCTGCAAGGACAGTAATGGGCTACTCTGTTGACAAGATATACTGGACCCTGCTTTTGAAAAGTCGCATCTATTACCACTAGAGCTTTGAATAGGATCATCATACTGACCGGTAGCCAATGAAGAGCTTTCAGATGCTTTGCTACTAAATCTTACCAGTACCAACAACAATACCATATCACCACCAATAGCATCACTACAATTGCATTATGACCAACAACAATACCATGGTGAAGACGACTAACACCATCACCAGTACTTTGGTCAACACCACTAACACAAGCAATATCAGCATCAATACCACCAACAATACCACGAGCTCTACCACCAACACCATCAACAGCACCACCAATATCATTACCAGTCTCAGAAGCAATACCACTACCAATAACAATAGCAAACCACTGGAACTACCATGCCCCCTACTAAATCCACCAAAACCACTACCAATGTCATACTGTCACCAATACCACTGCCACCAAAAAAATACCACCAATACCAACCCCACCATTATTTCCAATACAAATGCCACCAATACCACACCACCACCAAAAATATCCACCACTAAAACATACTACCAATAATGTCACAAAGGCTATGCAACAATTCTGAACCCTTAACACCACCAATATCACACCACCACCAAATAACTTTTCATCACTAAAATAAATATCACCAGTAATGCTACAAAGGCTATAGCACCACCACCTCCGATAGCATACCACCATCATTTTCATACCACCATCAATATAAAAGCCACCAATTGCCAAGAAACATACCACCAATAATACCATGACCAATACCACCATTATAATACTACCACCAGTGCCATAATATCAGTGGCACAATCATTGTCACCAGTGCCCCCATTATCAATACCATTACCACCAAAGTCATGTCACAACACCTATGAACACCACAATCACAATAGCAATACCACAAAAATATTACAATCACCTCCAATACCCCCATTACCTCCAGTACAACACAACATACCATAAATTTTACACCACTAATACCATGCAAGCAGCATCACAGCCATCAATACCACCAGTACCACATCTCCATTAATACTACAACGAGTAACACCATTATTAATACTATCAGCAATACCACCAGTATTGTCACATGTGCCACCACCAATTGCACCAACACGGGTATCAGTAATAGCACATCTCTCCTAAAACTAGGTCTCCTAGTGAGCCACCAAGAGCACATCACCACCTCCAATATGATATTACAATCTGAACCACAGCCACCAGTGCTACAACACCCCTACTTTCACACTGGTTCCACCACACCACCACTAATAGTGTACCACCAATTCCACACAATCAACAATAACACAACCATCAATACCACAAGTACCACATTACCACTAATACCACCACCAATAATGTAATTACACAGTACTACCATCAAAATCGCCACCAATGCCATCACCAACACAATCTTCGCTAATACCACCAATATTACACTACCACTAAAACCATACCCCCAGCAAAGTCACCAATACTAAGTCACCTTCATCAACACCATCCAACCAACAACACCACAACCACTAAATACTACACCACCAACAATGCAACCACCACCAACAACACTACTACCAGTCCACCACCAATACCACAACCAAAATTGTAATTACCTGAAATACCATCAATGCTACCATCTCTGTTACCACACCACAGTTACCACAACCACTACCAAGCAATGGAAAAGTCAATAGATGATCTTACTTTAATAGGATATAGCATATAAATACATTTCTGCATGCCTGTGTTTGCATGATCCATGTGAATTAATGGAAATACAAAAACTGAAAAAAACACGTCAGAAGAAACCCAAATCATGGAAAATCAATTTTAAGTAAAGACAGTTTTAGGAAATGCAAAAAATTTTGAAATTGAAGGAAATATGTTGCAGATATTTTTAAGGAAATGTAAGAAACTCAATTACTACATTAAAATGAAAAAACCTAAATAATGAAATGATTATATCTTCTTATACTTAGAAATTAGCAAGAACATTAAATCTACAATTTGATATATGTTAGCAATGGGAAACATTATTGTAGACCTTAACATTATTGTACACCTAGTATTGTATATCTTACACCTTATCACATCCTAGCTGAGGATATCGTTTTCTAAATTTCAAAAGATATCACTTATTATTACAATTTCAAAAAATGCATGGTTTCTTAGTAATGTATCCAATAAAATATTTTTTCTATGGAAACATGCAACTCTCTGTATGTGTGTATATATATATATATATATATATAGAAATATATACATTCACATACACACATATAAATATTTAGAAAGAGAGAAATACACACATTGATCATGAAAAGGGTGAGCAAGCCAGCATTACCCAGTTCGTTTTTCAGATTTCATAAAGACATCTACATACCTTCTTCTTTGGCTCTTTTTTGTGACACAGCAACATTGATGAGCTTAAATAGAGAGTAAGAACTATCTATCTATCTATCTATCTATCTATCTATCTATCTATCTATCTATCTATCTATCTATCTATCTATCACACACACACATATCACAAAATGAGGGGCTAAGAGGAATTCACCCCTTCCCCATCAATCCAACATGTTACCATTAAATAGAATATGTAAAATGGTTTCTCAGCAACGGTGTTCCAAGAAATCATTTTCTGTTAAATGACATACAACCTTATCATGTTTTGTTACATAAAAGACATTGTCTTAGGTTATGCCAATGAATGCTTTAAGAAGAAGATTAACACCTATGAAGTTTTTTCATGTATTTTGAATTAAGTGGTGAGCACTGTAAAGGAATAGGCACAGAACTTAGGCCCAGATTTATACTCTGTTAGGGTCATTTTCTTATGCAAATCAGGCTCAAACTCAACTCCATATTTATATTTTGACTCTAGACATGTCTAGCGTCAAAAATATGGTGTTTGCGTCATTTTAAGAATGCGTGAAACTGCCTTGTGTCAATGAGATGCAAGGTAGGCGTTCCCATCCATAAAAAAGGGCTCAAACACCTTAGCGCCTTAATAATCCAACAGGGCAAAAATGACACACTGGTGGGAGGCGGACACGAAAAATTATGCATAGCCCGATTTGCATCAAATTTTAACACCTGGGTGAAGGCAGGCTTTAAAATGAGTCAAACACACCACTATTAAAGGAAAACACACACAAGCAACACCATTGGTCAATAAGGACAACATGGATGTGCTAATGATGCAGCATACCAGACGATGCAGAGCACAGGACCAACAGCAGCAATAGCCACTACCACCCCAACGTGGCCCCCAAAGGCAACGCAGAGGGTAGGAGAGGGTCTACAGGACCAGGACAACCCTCCAGGGCCTCAGGGAACAGGATATCATCTGGAGGCATAGATTCAACTGGCAAGCTATACAGCAGCTGCTGCGCCAAATTGAGCCAAATATAACAGCCAGTCTGCAGACACCACACAATATACCACCGGTGACCAAGCCGCTAGCTGTCCTGCACATGTTGGCAAGTGGCTCCTTCCAAACAACGGGGGCCCTGATCGCTGGGATATCACAGCCCTCATTCTCCGCCTTCCTGGCCAAGGTCCTAGATGCCATCATCTCCCTCACACCCCGCCACATCAGCTCCCCTAACATCCAGCAGAAGCAGCAGGAGATCAAACAAGGGTTTTACCAAATACATGGCTTCCCGCATGTGCGCCCATGTCCGGATTGTACCAGCTGCTGCAACAGAGCATCTATAGCGGAACAGAAAGCACACCCACTCCATAAATGTGCAGGCCATAGATGACCACCGGGGATTGTTTACCAACATCTTAGCCAAGTATCCTGGGAGTGTACATGAATCCTTCATTTTTCGCCACAGCACCATCAATCAGACCTTCCAGGATGGACGATATGACAATCACCTTCTTGTCGGTAAGTCCATAAACCTAGCAATATACACAGCACTGCAACCCTGTAGGACACACAATACATACACCCCTACATTGACACGTGGGCAGGAAGACACTGAGGTGTGACACAGGTAGTACACCCTGACACAATGGGATACACACCAGTAGACAAATGACGGCTGCCAATAACAATAGATGCCACTATAGAGCTAAAAAGGACCAATGTCAAAGCACACAGTGACAATGACATGGCCTGCACTGGAAATACAACTTTGAAGATGAACCATTTACTAAGCCACATAGTCAATCCCACACCCTCCCAAGCAATAAGTACTGTGGAAGGGGTGTGCAATGTGTGCGGCTGCAGGTTAAACACCATGAGATACATAGCATGATGATGCTGACTCACATGTAGGTGACATGGAAATACTAAGGCAGTCCCAACTGAAAGAGCCAATTGTCCTTCAAAATAACAGATGTACAGGAAGATGGCCCTTCCTGCACAGATACATCCACCTCCACAAGGCAGTTAGCCTGGTTACCTGGAGCAAGTTGGGTAGTTTAGGTGCACGGTTGCACATGAGCCACTGGCAGAGGGAACTACAAAGGTCTGAATAGAACCAAGTCACATATTGGACAATTGTGCATTGTCAATACTGAACACCTCAGTGCTGCCAACTTATGGAGATGTGTTGTGCATTGTCACCAAGCCTAATCAAAGGGCCTCACTCTTGGACTTCATCTGCAATGACATATGTCTAAGTGGATGGGATGTCCAGGCCATGTAGTGCAACCAAGTTACCACCACATCTGAATCTATTGTGTGTGTGGAAGTATCATGTCCCCTCCAGTGAAAGCACACTAAAACATGTTGCTCACTACACAACGCATGGTCCATACATACTGACCAGCAGTTTGGAAACAAAATCATAGATACCAGGTCAATGAGCCAAACACAAGTTGTCAAGTCAAACAATCCAATGCAGAAAAAACCTCACAGAAGCCCAGGATATCACACAATGCCACAAACACATATGAGTCACAGACGACAAAAGATATCAACTGTCATGCTACATAACATTCCTGTTGCAAGCACTAACAAAATACTTACTCCTATTTTCTTTTTCAGCTGATAAGGATTACATGATCCAGCCATGGATCATGACCTCATTCCCCAACCCAAGCACAGCAGCACAGTGTGCCTATAATGAGAGCACAGTGTGCCTATAATGAGGCACATCGGAGGACACGCACCATTGTGGTACGGACCTTTGGCATCCTGAAGTCCAGATTCAGGTGCCTGGTCATCACAGGAGGCAGCCTCCTATATGCCCCAGAAATGGTCTGCAAGAGCATGTTGATTTGTGCCATCCTGTACAACATTTGTGTTAGGAGGAACATCCCCCTATATGAACCCGAGCAAGAACTGCCTGAGGAGGAGGAGGAGGGTGGTGCCAGGGAAAATGAAGGGGAACATCCAAACACAGCTTCAGGAATGGGCCGACAGCAGATTGTTCAAAAAGTTTTCACCAATAGTCATTCTAAACACATTGTTAGGATATATAATTTAACACCTCACTTTATCACACAATCCTGCTCTGGTTACTTATTTCTCCATCACAAGTTCTTTAGGAATGTGAGTATTACCTCAGGGAGCATGTCACAAAGACAAGTCTGACTACTTCTGATACAACATCACATGTGATGCGTATGATTAAACAAAAAACATCACACACATATAAAAAAAAATCTTTTGAATTTTACATATGAAGGACGAAATCATAGGACCACAACATATGACACACATCCACGTTGCCAACATGGTCTACTGTAGCACATGACACACAACTATGACATCTCCAATCAAAAGGTAAATAAGCACCTCATACATGAGGCAGTAGTTGTGAAATATCAGTGGTAACAGGAATGTATGAACAGACCCCTGACATTAGTAAGTGTGACATTTACTATCTCTGCAAGGAGCTTGTGTGACAAGAGGTGCATCATTTCTGAAAATGGATAGCATGAGTGTCCCAGGTATGACAAGCAATGGTCACAACACATGCCCTGCGCAGTCAGACTCATAAGTCCTGCCACTGCCATGTATTAGGTCTATGCCCTCCCAGCTCTAGAGGATGCTGTAAATGGACTATCTGTACCCTGGGAATCATCATTAGCACTCACCCAGAGTCCCTTTCTGACTCATGTTTGCTTCCATTTTCCGTATGGCATGCTATAGAAGAAATACATTAACCTGCATGGACTTCAGGTCCCATAGTGCACTGCCTGGTAGTCGGTAAGACCTGTAATCTTCTGTCTATTGCTTCCTATGGGAAAAGTCCAGTTGTCCCTTAATACTGGATTCTCTCCTACTGGACTAGTGAGAGACTGGAGCTGCACACACCTGGGAGCTCTCTTGAAGCAGCCCAGCCATATGACTCTGCCCTGGCCTTGCTGCTGCCTGGAACAGCTTAGAAGCTGCCATTCCCTGAAGCTCCTCATCATGCATTGGAGTACAATTCATTTGTGTACCAGAGCCCTTGTTGGATTGTGTTACAGTCCTGATTACGCATGAACCTGCTCTCTGTTTAAACAGTGCTGTTCCTGCTTGTTCCAGTCAGAATCTTCTCCCTGTTTCTCAGCCTTGTTCATGTTTGTTTCCTCTAGAGCCTGCTTTCTGTTACCCAGATCTGTTCCAGTATTTGCATCAACCAGAGCCTGTTCCCTGTACCTGGCTTTGCTTCCTAGTTGGTTCCCTTGCCTTCTGTTTCCTCTTGGGGTATTGTGTCTGGTAAGTGTACTATCAGTCCTCACCTGTATAGAAGTGTTTAACTTTGTATTTGTTCTAGCACTTGGTTTCCAGGAGGCTAATCCAGCCCCATCCTTTGTCTAGTGATGCACGTAGTCATTAGTCCCTAACAGTGATAGTGTGCTATGACTGTATTCCAGAATTTGTTACTGTGGCTCCAGCCCGTCAAACAAGGGTTAGTCTTGTGTATGTAAGGACAATCCTTGTTTGTGCCCTAAGGTTCCAGACACAGATTCACTTCTGCTGCCACCTTTCTATGGGGCTTGTGTGGAGTCTAGCTGTGAGATTAATCTGCGCAGAGGCACTGACGTTCCCTGTTGCTGTGGGAAGTTCTGAGCCCTACCCTTTGTACAATCTTAGGGCCTGATTACAACTTTGGAGGACGGTGTTAATCCGTCCCAAATGTGACGGATATACCACCTACCGTTTTACGAGTTCCATAGGATATAATGGCCCCGTAATGCGGTAGGTCGTATATCCGTCACATTTGGGATGGATTAACACCGTCCTCCAAAGTTGTAATCGGGCCCTTAGTGATAAGCCCTGCATGTTTGTCCATTACTGACCTGTTCCATATTTGTCCACATTAAAGTTGCTCTGTATTCACTCTTCTGTATTATCTGCCTTACTATAGCTGCCCTATCCCCTTGTATGCCTTTAGCTGCTCTTCTGCTTTGGGACAATTCTTCCTTGCAAGATACTCTGTGAACTCAAGGGTTGCCCCAACAGACTCCTGACTAGACCTGCACGAAACCGTAACACGATGGAGCCCAATACTGACACAGGGTACACATGCCCACACACTTGAACAGGACACTTTTGTGGTATGCATAATTGAGAATATGTGAGCACATGCAGCCAGAGCTGCAGATTCACCACAGCAACATGAGTAACATAGGTCATTTTCATTAGTCAAACTGACGTGTACATAACAATTTTATGAGTGTAATTAAGCCACAGTGTCGCAAACACTGTACTGACCAAACATGTACAAATGGGCGACATATGGGTAGTTCACACACAAGTCACCATGAAGTCGTAGCCAACAATTATTGACATGTGAGGAGTAACATATCCAACATAGCCCTCCTCGGCCATCCTCAATCATCCCTGTGTTTTGTTTGTCGTGGGAAATGTACTGTCCCCGAAGTCAAACAACTACACGCATCAAATGAGTCAATACATATTACAAACACTAATTATGACTGTTGTACATCACTGATTGCCATCTGATGTAGATATCCATTTGTAACACATTCATACATGAGCATTACGTCAAATGTATTGCATGCCGTTCCATCAGAAGCACACATATTATTGTAACAGTTCATTCATACACAAAACACACAGGCCATGATTTATACTTTTGTAGCGCTGCATTGCCGTAATTTATTGATGCAAAATCAGCGCAAACTTACAAAATAGCATTGTATTTTGTAACTTTGCGCTGCTTTTGCATCAGAAAATGAAGGAAATGCTATGCAAAGATAGTATAAATGTGGGCCACAGTTGCATGCTCTACCACATGTGGCCAACCACACACTGCAGGCCATACCATCCTACCTTCATCTTGATACAGGCTGTATGCATGTTAAATAATTAAAAATCATGCAAACACACTTTGAGTTGAAAAACAACGCAAACGATAACTAAACATATATGGGCCCTTAGCGTTAAGTCTGCCAAAACACCCCAGGCATGTGGATATCCATTAAAATAGGAGTTTCCTGGTGATGCTTGGTATTTTGCCACACATGTAGGGTATGGGTTGAATGTATTCTTGCACACTGCGTATGCGTAAATAAAATACACGCAAAATGGAAAACGGGCCACAATGGGGACTGGAAGTTATATAATAGGAAATCCTGTTTACAGACATGGTGCTGTGGGTGTACTTTCACTTTCACTTTACAGTCTGTGCTTTTTGTAGCTGTGTCTTGGTGTTGCTCGTGTTTGGATTGTATCTTGTGGTGTCTATCTTGTGTCTCTTTGTGTATTCTATTTGTATGTTGTACCTGTTTAAGTGTTTTTGTGTAGTTTAGTGTTTTTTGGATTGTATTTGTACAGTTGGGTGTCTGTTTGGGGGTTAGATTAGTTGGGTTAGTTGGGGTTCGATTTTGGGTTGTAAGTTTCCTTTTTCAGATTTATTTTCCTTCCTTTTTCCCTTTTTTTCTTTAAATTGTTGTGCACTAACATGTCGGGAAGGGTGAGGCTGACCCGCATGGGTAAGGAGGAGCTTGGAGCCTTTTTGTGGCTGGTGTGCCTCTTTCTGCGGATGATGCTGGAGTTGGGGGGCCGCGTGGTACAGGTGTTATCACACGGAGGCAAGGCGACTGCATTGGGCCAAGGTGCTCTACCACCTGAAACGTGTTTTTAACACATCAAGAAATGAGCACCAGCTGAAGCATCGCTGGGCTGACCTGGGGGACTGAGAACAGGACCTGCTGGACCACCTGGGTGTGGTGATTGGTGGCCCTGTTGGTGAGTATCACATTGACAAATGTGTACAGTAGAATGCTCCTGAGTGACAGTAGCAGATGTCTTGACGTGCTGCATGCAATGTTTGTGGCCATGTTGAATGCAAGTAGAACAAACTGTTAGTGTACCAGTATTGAGATGTATTACACATGTTTATACATGTTAACAATCCAGTTCTGAGCTTTGTTGAGTCTTTGTGAATTGCAAACAGTGTCATTGACAGTGTTCGACCTTAGATCATCCTACTTGCTAATTGCTAGTTGCTAAGTCTCGCAATGTGTGACTCACAAAACCTGATCTTGGTACATATGGCCCTGAGTAACACATTTCAGGTGCAATGACAACACCTGTGCCCATGCATTCTGTCAATGATGATCAGCTAAGACACTGTCAGCATACTATATTTCACTGTTTTGGGACAACAAAGTGGGCTATCCATGTTTAGTGCTACATTGTCACAATAACACGCATGATCCCTGCCATCATGTTGGCAAAGGGGGCATATAGGGCTTAGGGGACACTGCCAAACAGGCATTTGTTACCTACATACAACTGTGTCACATCTGTTATGGACCAGTGAATACACGATAGATGCTGACTGAAAATTGACCCACATGTCCATCACACATTTAATCATTGTCCCTTATGCACAAGCCATAATACCTGAGTCACTTGTATTTTAGTGCACCAGGGAAGTGTCATTGAAATTGTCACCCAATTACAAATCATGACATGGAATACCATCTGTAATGGATTAGCCACAAATCTTTGAAGTCAGGTTTAGCACCACATGATTGTTAGGCCCAGTGCATGTGTGCATATGTGTGTCTATACTCACTGGAGTGTCAGTGTCAATGCAAGTTTGCAGTGGTATGTGTGTTGAAGTGTCTACATGCAGGATCAGCAGCTCACTCATATAAAATGTTACACACTGTGATATGTTGTCCACACGTTTGTACAGTGGTCAGACATTGAGCATGTATTTCCTTTCAATGTCTTACAGGTGGACCGGCCCCCTTTACCGTGACTTGATTTGAGGACCCAGACGTATCCAGTAAGTGTGAAAATGTCTGTCCTGTGTAGTGATTGCAGCTATTGTGTGAGTGACTCTTGTGTATTGCACTCATTGCAAGATATGATGATCTGGCACGTGATGGGTTGGAAGATCAGGTGTTGATGGTTGTCCACAAATGGAAACATGAATGTAGATGTGATTGACCAATGGATACGTCATTCCTATGTGCCAGCCCTCCTCACATGTGTTCCACTCACTAAATCCACGTACAGGTGGACATGGCTTTGTGGTTGTCCTCGACAGTTGTGATGATGTATTGCATGCCCAAACCCCCGGCGGCACAGGGGTAGACGAAGAAAATATATAGGTAGATGTGAAGGTCACAGTGTAGATGACAGTCATCTAATTCAAGCAAGCATGTATCCCAAATAACACTGACCCCTTATGATTAGCAACAGCATACCATCCTGCCAATTACATCTACAAATCACTGGTCTTGTGTGCCTTGAAGTGGACTCAGATGATAAGGATTAGTCGGCCTGGCCCATGTTAAGTACTTGCTGCATTTACATTGTGACACATTGCACTACATCAATGCACAGATCATTTTATTTGGTACACCTCTTGTTGTGTTTTGCTGTGTTGTAAAATACCTGATGGTTAGTCAGCATTGCCATTTCAGTCCTCAGGGACAATATATAATCTGTACTGTGATTTGGGCTGCATGTGCAATTTGAGGGAGAGTGTTAGATTATCATCTGGTCATGCATCACACAATGATGACACTGATTGTTGCCTGTCTCATTTATACAGCTGCCAACATGAATGCAGGGATTTCCAGAGACGGGCAGTGAGGTACAGGCACATCTTGGATGTCAAGTCTGGGTTCCAGAGGATGGCAAGATGCTATCAGAGAGATACAGCCACAGGAGAATGGCGGGCTTTCAGCCAAGGGGGACCGGCATTGGCCACAACAGGTGGAGCCGCCACCACAACTGCAGCCAGTAGCACAGCAGCCACCAATACATCACCACCAATACATCAGCCCCACCTGCTGCACCCTCAACCTCGGGACCACCACCCACCACACCTGAGCACCTTCCATTCGAGCACCACCGACCACCACACCTGCAGGAGCAACTACTTCTGGTACACAGACCACCACATCATCTGCTTAGGACATGGCCGCCATTTCACAGCTCCAGCGAGACATGCAGAAAGTAATTTAAAAGCTTGACACTCTCCAGCGGGACGTGGACAGAATTAGCCGGAGGCTGAAATCAATAAAGAAAACTCTGAAGAGGGCAAACCTCTGAACTCCTGCCTCACCTCACCCTTAATTCCATCCCCTCCCTTCTCTTTCCTTATTCAGTTTTTTAGTGGGTTTAAGGGGGTTTAGTGATAGGTTAGAGTATGGTAGTAGTTTAGATAAGTAAGTGGGGGTTCATATTATTACATGTTAGTTTGTGGGTGGGTGGGTTGGGTTAATGTTGGGGCTTTTGTGTATTCTAATTAAAAAAAGATTTAAAAAAATACACGAAAATATATTTTTGTTTAGCATTAGTTAGTATCTGTTTAGGTTAGTATATGTTGTCCTACATGTGTCCTGTCATATAAAGGGGGTGGAGGGCAACTGTTTAGAGTATGTTGTTAAATGTGGTAAGTAAGCTTAGTATAGGGTAGTTATGGCCAGTTGTGGGTAATGTATAGTTAGTATAGATTAGATCCTTTACGGCATGTGTCATATGCTTGGGGATCTGGGTCTTTGCATGAGTGTACAGTGCCAATTTTCTATTGGCCCATGTATTCCATCCAGCATCCACATCCCACTCCTGACATGTTAATTCCCACTTCCAACTGAGCTGTCACATTGGCAGCTACAACAAAGCTAAATCTCTATGAATCTGCCATCCATTGTACCCACCACTCAACGTGACTATGGTTCCCAAGTATTGGACAGGTAGGTGTGGTTTAAAGCTGTCATCGTTTGGGTCCTGTGTTGGAATGATGGGCACTGTGGGACGTCTGCCTGCAGCCTGATGTTCATGTGAACACTACTAAACTGAGTAGTGTCAATTTCTGATGAGGTCAAGTATACAAAATTCACACCTATGTGCTTTAATTGTACTCCCAGCTGACGTTTTTGGCCAAACACTCTTACACAGCCATTCCTGCTGTATGTTGTGGATGTGTCATGTATGTTTTGAAGCAAATGTCACATACGCAATGACTTTCTTGTAGGGGATGTGGCCAGCATTGAGTTTCATCTTGTAGATATCTTGGGCCTGAAATATACTATTATTACACTGCATTTGCCTCATTTTTTTACGCGACAGCAGCACAAAATTACAAATTACAATTATATTTTGTAATTTTCTGCTGCTTTTACTTCAGAAATGAGGCAAAAGCAGCACAGAAGATTTAGAAGTCCTGGCCCTTGTGCGTAAATATCTGCCCACATTATTTCTGCACTCTGGAATTGATACTTTATGACCATTGACAGGTTACATGCATCACAAATCTCCAGCAAAGTAGATGTGTCACATTACACAGAGACAAAGTGGTTGTGTAGGTGCTGTAGTGCAATATTTACATAGCCAAGGTTTGTGACCCCATTAGTGTAAAGCATTCTATTGTGATGCAACACAGGTGCAAGGTTGAGGGACATGTCATTGGACATGCTGAGATGAAGTGTCATTCAGTGCAGAGGAACATGAATTGCCAATTGGGTAATGAGAGACAATTGCAGTCCAAAGTGATAAGGTTAACAGTGTGCCGGTAAAGAGTGCATATCACCAACTGTAGCAACACTGGCATGTTGTCAAGCACAGGACAAAGGGAAATCAGTGCCCATCTGGCATGGGCTGGTGCTACTGGGTACTCTGACGGGTGAAGATGATCCACATCTTCATCCTCTGATGTGTGTGTCGTCTCCTCTGCGTTTGACTGTGGTGGTGGTGGGTTTGAGGGGGCAACACACACTTCAGTGGTTTTAGAAGTGAACTCTGAATTACCGGCAGCTACCATCTGTGGAACTAGATATGGCATAACTGCAGCAAGGCGGAGCTGCTGATTATTGAGTATGGCAGCAACATCCCTGTGGTAGGCAGCCATGTGTGCCCTGAGGGAGTCCAGCTTGTTGTCATGCATGCAGCTGCAAGATTGGAAGGGCAGGTGCTGTGGCAACTCCCTCACAGCAGTGTTGAGGTCCCTCACACACTGTTCACTCCTTGCAGTAGTGATTGCGTGACTTGTATGGCTGCTGACTGTTCTGCGGATGTCATCATGCACATGCACATCCCCTCAAGGCTGGCTGCCATAGTTTGCATCCCCACCGGCACCTCCTTCGCCAGCTTCCGCTGTACTCCCACAATTGTCCTCTCAAAGGTGGCCCCAGTGTCACCAGAGTCCTCAGCTGTGTTTGAGCTGGCAGGTCGTACTATTGGGGTGGTGGGTGGGTCCTCTGGGATGGCTCCTACATGTGTGTTCCTCCTTGCGACTGGAGGTGGTGTCTGGAGGGTACACAGGACATCTTGGAGAGTGTCCTGGCTGATGGTTGTCAGCTGGTCATCCAGGTCATCAGGATAGTCCTGGACGGACAGATCCACAGGAGAGCCATCGTCCTCTTCAATGAGATATTGTACAATTAGTGTGTCTGTGTTGTGGCAGTTGTAATGTGGCGTCACTGACTTCCTATTGGTGGTACATTGTAATCTTGGTTCCCATGCATTGTTCCTGTCATTAATGTTTGCCCCACCTGCATGTCACATGTAGTGTGGGCAGTTGGGGGATTTGTCTGCGTCACATCTTCTAGGTGTGGGTTCTGTCCAAATTGTGGCTTGCCACCTTCTTGTCCTAATCAACCCTCCCTCTGCTTCCATTAGCATGGTGAGGCCTTGCAATGATTATTGGTGTGCTGGTGCCACACGCACCACACATAACAATATGGCCCTGTCTCAGTCTATCATTTTTCACATACACCTATACGGTGCTGAGACCTAGCACCATATCATGTATTGCTTTTCCATGAAACAATACAGGTGTCACCATTAGTAGTTTCTCATTTTGATGTTTGCATATGTGTGCTACATTGCATTGCACTGATGGGTCTGGCAGAGTTCCATTTCCTCTTATGACTGTGCGGGTGTGTTTGCCTAGCTATGCACATATGTCCTCCCCCTCCATGCAGTTGTCTAGCACTATGAGACCTGAGATGTTGCATGGTGTCATTGCAGCTGTTGTGACACAGACACAGGGGTAGACCCTGGAATGGGCTGCATGGGTATGAGATTACTGCTGTGTACTTCATAATGTATGTAACAGTGCCTGATGTTTATTGAGTCTATGGACATGAGCAGTTGACAGGAGTTGCACTTAGATAGGGATTGATGGGGATTGATCACGTAGTCATACCAATCCCTCATTTTGAGTGTGTTTGTGCCATGGGCACCTAACTGCCATTTCCTAATTGATGAGCACACACAGCACAGGTAGTAGTGGCAAGTGTTGTCAGTGGTAAATGCTGCTTGAGCCAATGGCCTGAGCATTGTCCTCTAGTTTGCATTCTGACAATACCAGCTGTCCTGTGACAGCAGCCCAGTTTTACATTCTTCCCTACCCTACTTGTCTGCTTCAGCAGTTCCACCAGTCTTGGTATGGCAGTGTACCACCATGCAAAGGTTGTTTGTGTTGTGTTGTGCCCCTGGATGCCCCTGCACAGCTCATGCACCCGTGCCGTGCCCCTTTGCCCTTTCCACAGCCTGATTTTGAGGGCTGACATGCATAGTGTAGTATGTATGTACCTCCTCCTTCTTGCGACTAACATTTAGGCATTTCTGTTCCCCATGCAACTTACCCGTCATATGTGTTGTTTCCTGGTAGTCTGGGCTCTCCTGTCCTGTGATTCCTCTGGGATGATGGCTGCAACCATCTACTCCATCTCGTCCAGGTCCTCTTGCGGGGCTAGGCTCCCACCTCTGGTCTGCAGTGCTGCCTTCTTGTTCCTTGTCATTTTCTCCTTTGTCATGCCGTTGCAGTCATGCCAGCGTTTCTTACACTCGGTGACCGTTCTCCTGACCTCTACCACACTGTTAATCTTGTCCACAATTTGTTGCCAAATTGCCTCTCTCCTTGCAATTGGCAATTTAGAGGTGATGAATAGTTGATGCTGGTGCTCTGTCACCTCTCTGACCAGGATTTCATGCTCCTCAGCACTGAAGCGACACTTCCTCTTATTCTTATCTCTCCCATGGGTCTTGTCTGTGTTCTGTTGGCTGGTTTCTGGTTGATTGGGGTCTCCCTGGGGTCTCTCCTGGCTTCTGGGATTAATTCTGGGGCTCCTCAGCACTGTTTGCTGCATTTGCATCTCTTTTTGACGGTATTGCGGTGAAAAATGCCACATATCCGTTTCGCGACCTTTTTCCGTGTCGCAAAACAGATTAGAGTGATTTTCCTGCTTTAACGTCATTTTGCCATATGACAAGGCACAATGGTTAGAATCAGAAAAAATGACTCTAATCTGTCCTTAGCGCCACCGTGCGACAAAGTATAAATATAACGCACAGGTGGCATTAAGAAATGATGCTAGCCAGTGCTAAAATGTTTGATGCAAAACTGCGTTTGTGCAGTTTTCCGCCAAAAAGTATAAATCTGGCCCTAATCTCCCATATGCAAGAGAGGATCACATACGTTTCAGATCAGTTCAGGTCAAATAGAAAGGTGCTTGCCAACTTGTTGTGTATCTTTGGAGTAACAGTGTATTCCTGCTACATTTCAAAGCCATGTATTGAGTGGTAAATGTGGCAAATATGTGAGAAAGTATGTGAGAAAATATTGGGTTTATTAATGGTAGAAAAACATTATCATTGTACTAAATACAATTACATCTGCATGACCACCTCCCTTCAAACTTGAATGTATATTTATTAACAGCTAGATTGATAGGGTCTTCTACATCCTTAGAACATGTGCAGGCATCTATCTGGCCAAGGCGAGAATTCAATACTTAGGGCCTCATTTACTTAAAAGTTGCGCAGTGCGGCGCTGCGCCAAACCTGACAGCACCGCTCTGAGTCACTTCAGAAACACAGGGATGCACTGTATTCAAAACAATATGGCACACATCTGTGTTTTCCCTAGCGCTGGTGCTGAAATTAGCTGCCTAGCGCAAACTCAGGCACTCTTGCACCATAGTGCAAGGGTGCCTGCGTTGCAGGGAATAATTGTTTATGTGCATAAACAATCAATATTGGTGATTTTGTAGCCCTATGTGTGTTGCACAATGCAGCACACATTGGAGTAGCAAATCATCAATATTTAATGATTACGTGCAGGAAGAGACACCTTCCTGCACATAAACAATTATTAATGGTGTTTTGCTCTTCCTATGTGTTCTGCCAGTGGCGGAACATAGGCCCTCGCACTGTGCACAGCTGCAGGCCCCTGACTGGGTCCAGGAGGAAAGGAGTCCCCTCAAGGTTATTGAAGGGGGGCACCCGTCAGGTTTCGTTACTCCACTGTGTGCTGCAGAATGCAGCTCACATAGGAAAAGCAAAAACGAGGAGAATAAAAAATGTTTCTCCTCATAGGACCATAATAAGACCACCCCTAGTTTTTGGTGCTGCCTCAGTTTTACGAATCCTCATAAATCTGGGGCAGCCTCAAAATGCAATGGGTGTAGCTGTGGAACACCCACTGCAACCCCCATTGCACGTCTCTCTGCCGCAGAAAACTGAGTTGGGGGCATATTCTCAAGGCTGCATTAAGCCACGAAAAGTGACTTAACCCTGCCTTGTAAATATGGAAAATGGTACAGCGCTACCAGGACATAACTAAAAGTAACGCTTTGGTGGCACTAGAGCCTCGTAAATGAGGCCCTTAAAGTTGTGCTTGCTAATTCAAATCATTCTAGAACGTCATGTGACAAAAGCAGGCACCTTGAACACTAACTATGGTTTATTAATGTGGAAAGGTGAAGGAATGAATGAATGAATGAATGAATGACGGGCACTTTCATATTGCATGACTATTCAGCGAGAGTGTCCTGGGGCATTTAATTGGCATCATCATAGTAATAATGAGCAACACCATTATTAATACTATCAGTAATAATTTACAGCTCTCTATCCCAGCTAACATCTGAAGAGGCACAGGCAGCTTATTCCACAGCCTTGCCACCTTAACGGTGAAGGAAGAACCTCCCCTCTGCTACTTCAGAAAGTGGGGCACCACAATGAGCCCCCCAGGATGAGAATATAAAACCTACCAGGTCTATAGCTCTGAATGCATTCATTAAGGTACAAGGGCCCCGTATTATGGAGGGCTTGATGCAGTAAGGTCAGAGCATTATACATTATAGGTTATCAAACTGGTAACTAATGAAGTCTTTCCCAGAATTTTAAATAGTAGCTAGACTGCCATATTCTGCATCACTTGCAACCGCTGGATCTGATATTCCAGACCATCTAGGTACAGGACATTCACATAATCTAGTCTAAATAAATTAATTGCTGTAGTAAATCAGGTACAATACGAAGATTTAAACCAGTTTATTCAGGAGACTCCTTGTACACCGTCTTCACCGTTCCAGATCCTCTCACAGCTGCCATTTCCTGCATTCCAACATTCCAAGGCAGACTCCCGGGTATACCATTACCCTTACATCAGAGGAGCCACTGGAATGTACCATTTATAAATACCTAATGTTAAATAAATATCAATATAAATCCTAACCAGAGAATACGTGTTCTACCAACTTACAAAATAATAAATATAACACATCCTATACTTGTCGCTATATACAAGATGTACATGGATTATAACACATCTCTTTACCTTAATATTTGAAAATGAAGTCCTTGTGCCATGTCGGTTGTCTTCTGGTCCTCATTCTACTATTTTGGCTGCAATATTCCAGAGAATCTTCTTCTCCTGCATCAATAGCTTGCTTTGTCCTCTTGAATGGTTCCTCGCTGCAGGATATCATGGCCATGCTCCATACTCTGCCATCCTCCAGTGTTACCACATTCTTTTGCACCTTGATGATTCTCTTAGGATTAGAGAACTTGCTGCCATCTCTCCTGATGGGTTCGGGAAGTTTAACTTTAACCCATTACCCAACCTTCCATGGCCTATTCTTGGTACCAAATCTGTTATCATACCACTTCTTGTATTTTTCTTGATTTTGCCGGACACATGCTGCAGCTTCTTCGCTTTGCACACATTGAGGTCCCCCCCCCTTAACCAATTAGGATTAAGTTTAGTTCCTGGTTGTCTACCCTTAAGTGAAAGAAATGGAGATATTCCTGTAACTAAGTTCGGTGTGGTGTGATATGACCATAGCATCTGTTTTAAGGCAGTTTCCCCTGACTCATGGGCTACCGTTTCCATCTGCAAACATTCTTTAATCATTCTGTTAGTTCTCTCAACTAGGCCATTTGCTTGAGAGTGGTACAATTCAGTTCTAAAATGTTAGACATCACACTTCTTCAGGAACTCCTTCATGGCATCCGACGTAAACTGTACGCCATTGTCTGATACCAGAGTGCTGGGGATACCCTCATGAATGCCTCTGTTAAGAATCCTACCACTTCCTGCGTGGTTACCCGATACACTATTTTGGCCATTGTCCAGTGTGAATGGTAATCCACCAACACCAGTATGAATCTTCCTTTGACCCCCGATTGAGCTAACGGACCCATAATGTCTAGTCCTAATTTGTCCCATGGTTTATTTGGGACTTCAAAAGATGATAAAGGAGCTCTCCGTGTCACATTAGTCTTATCGCTTGCAGCACACTTAATACACTCTCTCTCAGTGTTCTCCACTAATCTATCCATGGTGGGAAACCAGTAGGTGGCTCTGAGTTTGCTTATGGTGAGGGTCCTTCCCAAATGACCTTCATGGGCTAAAGTAATGAGTTTATCCCATAAAACTCGGGGTGGTATTATTCTTTCTCCTCTCATCACTATGTCATCAGAAATATGAAGTTCTAATCTTACCTCCCAATAACCCTTCAGTTCATCTTCCAGATATTTCGATCTCTCTGGCCAACCCCTGACTATTTTCTCCTTTAGCATAACTAAAACATGGTCATTCCTGGTTCCCTCAACCCATTCGTCTAAAATAAGACCAGCCAGGTCTACATGCAGTACCGATTCAAGAGGGTTGTTTTCTTCCTCCATCTCTCCCTTCCTTGGTGACCTGGATAAAAAGTCTGCTATAATATTTCTTTTTCCCGGAACATATTCCACTCCAAAATTTAAGCCTTCTAACCCAAGAATCCATTTAGCATTGCGTGGGGTGGCATGTTCTCTTCCTTTGGTGGTGAACATACCGGTGAGCGGTTTATGATCTGTTCTGATAGTAAAAAGTACACCCCTTTGGAAAAACTTAAAGTGTTTGATGGCCCAGTAGCATGCCAGTGTTTCCCTCTCTATGGTGGAATAGTTTTCTTCCGCGACGGTAAGAGACCTTGAAGCAAATGCTATGATCTTCTCCTGTCCCTCTACCATTGGGGATAGGGTAGCCCCTAAGCCTTTTCCGCTAGCATCTGTGGTTACTATTGTTTTCCTCCTGGGATCAAAGTTACACAAATTGGGGGATGTAACAACGGCCTCCTTTATCTTTATAAAAGCTGCCTGACAATCCAAATCCCAATCAAATGGAATATTCTTCTTAAGTAAGGTTCTCATGGGAGTTGTGAGTTCAGCAAAGTTGTGTACGAACTTTGCCATGTACTCGGCTAGTCCTAAAAAGGACCTATATTCTTGCTTATTGGTGGGTGCCGGAGCTTCTTTCACAACTAGTACAAGATCATATTTTGGTTCCACCCCTTCACTAGTTATTCTATGACCAAGATATTCAACCGATTCCACACCTATTTGGCACTTGTCCCTATGAATAGTCATACCTGCACTCTCCAACGCTTGGAAAACTTTCCTCAAGGTGGAATCATGCTCTTTCTAAATTACTCCATAAATCAGAATATCATCCTGGAAACACAGTACCTGATTTATTCCCTTCAATACACTCTGCATAATTTGCTGGAAAACTGCTGCAGGGTTGCCAAACCAAACGGCATTTTGGTGTACCTGAAAGCCCCATACGGAGTGATAAATCAAGTGAGTGACCTAGATGAGGGATGAAGTTCTACCTGATGGTATGCTGACGATAAATCTATCACACTAAAGTATCTAGCTGGGCCCATAGTACTTAACATCTTGTTTATCCTGGGTAGGCGAAATCTGTCAACCCATATGTTGGAGTTAAGGTCCCTCAAATCCACACACACCTGTGTGCCTCTTCCCCCAGGTTTCTTGGTAACTACAATGGGAGCCAACCACAGAGAACTTTCAATAGGTTATATGACACCTAATTTTTCCAGCCTGTTCAACTCTTGTTTCAACGGTTCCTGCATAAGGTACGGAATGGCTCTGACTTTGTGGACTGCAGGTGTGGCATTCTCTTTTACCTTCATTAGGTGTTGATAGTCCTTCAAAAACCCTAATCGGTCATCAAACAATTAAGGAAATTCTTCACACGCATTTTCCCCACATTTAGACATGTCCACTAAAAGGCCTGTTCCTCGTTGTTAAGGTCCACTTTGATGCCTAGCTCTTTTTGGTGCTTCCACCCCAACAGATTGGATCCCCTGTTCGTGAAGTACACCTTGCCTATGGTGTGTCGATCCTTAAACATGCCCTTCAAAGGTATAGGGTCATTATTATAAACACCAGGAGAAATGTCTGCAGGTTGCAACTTATACCCCTTACTTTGGAAACTCTTTTCATACACACTGTAATCCATAAAAGTAAAAGGAGAGCAAGAATCAGCAAATGCCCTTACACATATGCCATCGAGTTCAATGTCACAAGTCAGGTACGAGTTGTCACACTGTCTGACTTCATTAGCCTCTTTCTATTGTAGTACAAATTTGTTCTTTGTGTCTTGAGTCTCCTCAATTTTGTGTACAGCTTTCTTTTCATTACGTTCTCTCTTGTCACTTTTGCGCACACACGCATAATGCCCTCTAGCCCCACATTTCCGCCATAAACAAGTCTGTGCTGGACACATCGGATTGTTGGCTAAGTGTCTACTATTACCACATCTGAAGCATTTACTCTTGCCCCCTTCTATGTAGCTTGCAGTATTTTTCTTAAGCGAAACTTCATGGACCCTGCAGTCTTCTTCCTGACTTAACTCCTTATTCTCCAGATTAGAATGCATTTTAATTTCTCTCACTTCGTCATCCACAGCAGAATTAATTTCATACACTCCGCTGTATGTTCTATACCTTTTGCCATGTCAACAGCTTCCTTTAGAGCCGGATTATGAACTAACAATTTTTCTTGAATCTTGAGATTGTTAGTACACCTTACTAATTGATCTCAAATTAGTGAGTCTTTCAGTATTCCACATTCACATGTGTGGGCCAAACCCCTAAAACATGCAATGTAACTGGACACTTTTTCATCTTTAACCTGTACTCTACAAAAAAACGTATGCCTTTCCAGGACCACATTGACTTTGTGCCCAAAATGACTTTCCAATCTCCTAATTGTTTTTTGATAGTCATCTAAACCTTCTCCTTCATTCCACTCTTCATCGTCAAAGTCCGCCAAACTTTCGTATACCTTACATCCATGAATACCTAAATTATGTAATAAAATGTGCTCTTTCCTTAAAGCCGTGATTTTTTTCCCCCCAATGGCTATCAAATACGAGTCAAACAGTTTTACCCATTCCTTCCAAGGGAGGGTTGGTTCACCAATCTCATTAAAAAATGGAGGAGGCTGTGACATACTAGCCGCCGCCATGGCCCAATACAGTGTAAAGCTAATGCCCATATTTATACTTTTTTAGTGCTGCATTTGCATCGTTTTTTTAAGCAAAATCAGCGCTAACTTACAAAATACAATTGTATTTTGTAAGTTTGCGCTGTTTGTGCGTCAAAAAATGACACAAATGTGGCACTAAAAAAGTATAAATATGGGCCTAAGGGCCAGATGTAGTAAGCCGTTTGCATGTTGCAAACTGCAAAAAACGCAGTCGGTACCGACTCGCAATTTGGGAATGCGACTCGCAAATAGGAAGGGGTGTTACCTTCCTATTTGCGACTCGCATCGCAATTCAGAGTTGCTTTGTGACCGCGAATGCAGTCGCAAACCAACTCGCAGTTACCACCAGTGTCACACTGGTGGTAACTCATTCGCAAAATGGAAGGGGTCCCCATGGGACCCCTTCCCCTTTGTGAATGTCGACAAAAATATTTTTTTAGAGCAGGCAGTGGTCCTATGGACCACTGCCTGCTCTGAAAAAAACGAAACCAAATGGTTTCGGTTTATTTTTCATTTTGCAACTCGTTTTCCTTTAAGGAAAACGGGCTGATTTTTTAAAAAAAAAAATGCTTTATTGATAAAGCAGTCAAAGACATGGAGGTCTGCTGACTACAGCAGGCCACCATCCCTGTGAGTGCAGGGACTCGCTATGGGGTTGCAAAATGCGACCCACCTCATGAATATTGATGAGGTGGGTCTTTGCGACCCCATAGCGAGTCGCAGACGGTGTCTGAGACACCGTACTGCATCCGGATTTGCGATTCGGAAATTGCAAGTCGCACTGACTCGCAATTTCCGGATCGCAAATCCAGACCTTCCTACATCTGGCCCTAAGTTCTCTAGAAAATCTATCTACTTATATTCCATGCCACAAAGAAGAAAATGTGTAGAATGTCACATATTTAACATTGAAACCAAAATAAGTTTACTGTTCACTCCGTTAAATTATCCAGTAAAAGTACAGAATGTCACAAAGTTGGCGTTGTAGGAGTTAATGTACTTTCTATAACTTCCAATCACTCAGCACCGGTACCCCATGGAGCGTTCCTTATGTTAGGAACAAGACTCCAACTCACCTGGAGCCAAGCGTCCCTTAAGCTTGGAGATCGGAAAACAAAATAACCGATATTCCTACGTTCCTCTTCAGTTTTTACCACACTCAAGTTGGGGAATTTGGAACTCCAGTATTCAGGTATTAGCGTCCCCACAGCCCGAGATAGTGAAAAGAGGAACACCGATCGTGTTCACTACACCGAACCTAGCACAGGATGTCAGAAAAAGAACGAAACTCCACCTAGCTGAGAGTCATGTGTATCTTCGTCAGGAAGTGCAGCCCGCTAACTTCCTTGACGACGCTCCAACTTTGCTTCTCTGACGACGCTCCACCTTCTCCTGGATGTCTCCAATGCTGACACGTCCACAGTGGTCGCCCACAGACCCAACAGCTAATCCAGAGCTTGATCAGGTGATCAGGTGATCAGGCACCCGCTGCTCCTAAATAAATGCAGGCCGCACGACCTCCAGACTGGCTGCGCTACTACATGGGGCGCCCCCTCTTCAGTCAACCGTACTCAGCTAATGCCACACGCATGAAACAAGCGAGCGCAGCTGAACCTACCAGAGCTGAAGGAAAATCAGCCCCTAAGATGCCGCCACGAAACCTGGAACCTGGACTCACTAGACGACAGTTCACTGTAAGTTACTGTCTTGAGTTGAAAGACGACACTCTCCAACGAAGACTGTGGAAGTAATCAGGGGCAAGGAGTTTGCACTGTCCCCTGCACAGGCTATCCCATCCTCGTCGCCATAATAAATGTAGTAAATCAGGTACAATACGAAGATTTCAACCAGTTTACTCAGCAGACTCCTTGTACACCGTCTTCACCATTCGAGATCCTCTCACAGCTGTCAATACCTGCATTCCAACATTCCAAGGCAGACTCCTGGGTATAGCATTACCCTTACATCAGAGGAGCCACTGGAATGTACCATTTATAAATACCTAATGTTAAATAAATATAAATCCTAACCAGAGAATACGTGTTCTACCAATTTAAAAATAATAAACATAACACATGCTATACTTGTCGCTATATACAAGATGTACATGGATTATAACAAATGCCCTGACAACTGTAACTTGGGTCTTGTGAGGGGGAATATTGAGATTTCTTTTAGCATGCATAAGATCGAGGAACAAGTTTTCATCACCACAGACTCCTGTGCACCAAATGAGAGCTGGGTGTCAACAACACATCCAGATTTCCAGCAACCGATGTTGGCGTAGGCACATTTTTGGGCAAGCACCAACCCAACCTGGAAGTAGATCTCCTCCAAATAGTAGTACCTCCGACTTATCAGGGTTGCACTGCAGTCTGTTATATTTCAACCAGTCGTGCCAGGCCGACATACATCGGAAGAACACAGCTTTTGCCTCTGCTGGATTTCCATTATACATGAGCAGTAGTTGGGTATCATTTGCATGAGAAATGATCTTGATGTGAAAGGATTCCACAAAGTAGGCCACAGGAGACATACAGATGGTAAATAAAGTGGGACCTAGGAAGAACCTTCCGGTACTCCCCACCTGCTCACATGCCTCAATGAAGGAGCCTAGCCAACTCAGAGGAGAGCCTGTTATTACCAGATGTTCTAGCCTGTACAGCAGGATGTTATGATCCACAGTATCGAATTCTGCTCCAATGTCCAACAGCACCAGAGGCACATTAAGGCCAGCAACTTGACTAAATTTGATGGAATCAGAAACCTCTAATAATGTGGTCCTGGTGTTGTGGTGGGCTCTGAAGCCTGATTGAGAGGGATGTAGTAGATTATTCTCAGTCAAGAAGGTGGTTAGTTGTTCATTTACCACCTTCTCCAGCACCTTCGATGCTGCTGGAAGTAGTGAAACTGGTCTACAATTCGAAAAAGATTGAGGATCGGCATTGGTGTTTTTTAGTAATGGGATCGCCTTAGCTCTTTTCCAGTTATCTGGTAATATCCCTAACTGGAGGAACATGGAGAATAGCTCCTCATAAACTGGAAGTATAATATCCGTAAAGGACTTCAGTATACGTGGGGGTACATGATCCGAGGGTTATCCAGATCTGCACTTCCCAAATAATACAGTCAGGTCCTCCACAGAAGGAGCCAGAAAAGTCGACAGCTTTGGCTGAGGATTTGAGACATTTAAGCTTCCTAATTCTAACCCTCCTAAATCGCTCGACACCCTTACAGATTGGACTGAATTCTTATTATGTTCTTCTCGAAAGCTCGCTAAGTCCGGAACAGAGAGCCTGATTAGGTACCTGCTGGGGAGACAAGGACTTAGGGCCGTATTTATACTTTTTGGCGCACAACTGCGCCAACGCAGTTGTGCGTCAAAAAATTTAACGCCAGCTAGCGCCATTCCAAAGCGCCATGCGGGCGCCTTATTTATGGAATGACGTTAGCCGGCGGAGCTGCCTGGTGTGCGTAAAAAAAAATGACTTACACCAGGCAGCGCCGGCATAGGGGAAAATGGAGCTTGGGCGTCAAAAATGGGGCAAGTCAGGCTGAGGCAAAATTTTCGCCTCAACCCGATTAGCGCCATTTGTTTTGACTCCCAACCCCCATTTAAATGACTCCTGTCTTAGCAAAGACAGGAGTCATGCCCCCTTGCCCAATGGCCATGCCCAGGGGACTTATGTCCCCTGGGCATGGTCATTGGGCATAGTGGCATGTAGGGGGGCACAAATCAGGCCCCCCTATGCCACCCAAAAAAAAAAAAAAATACTTACCTGAACTTACCTTAAGTTCCCTGGGATGGGTCCCTCCATCCTTGGGCGTCCTCCTGGGGTGGGCAAGGGTGGCAGGGGGTGTCCCTGGGGGCATGGGAGGGCACCTCTGGGCCCCTTCCGAGCCCACAGGTCCCTTAACGCCTGCCCTGACCAGGCGTTAAAAAATGACGCTAAAGCAGCTGGACGTCATTTTTTTTGACCCGCCCACTCCCGGGCGCCATTTTTGCACGGGAGTGTAAATACGGCGCACATGCCTCGGAGTCATTTTTTAGAAGGGAACGCCTACCTTGCATATCATTAACGCAAGGAAGGTGTCCACGCTAAAAAATGACGCAAACTCCAAGATCTTTGGCGCTAGACGGGTCTAACGCCAAAGTATAAATATGGAGTTAGTTTTGCGTCGGATTTGCATAAAAAAAAACGCAAATCCAGCGCAAACAGAGTATAAATATGCCCCTTAGGATCTATAAAATTAGTGACGATCCAAAAGATCTCCTTTCCATCATTTTCTGCCTCTTTAATGCATTGTGTATAGCACTACGTACCTTCTTCAGATTATTATGATAGATTTTCAAGGCCCTTTTGTAATAAAATGTATCCGAATCCCGATAAAAGTGTTGCCAAACTCTTTCCAGTTTCTAACATGCGGCACTTTCTTGAGCTAATTCCTGCGAGAACCAACTCCCTCAATGGGCCTTCATAACTTTCCTTGAGTCCGTAATGGGGGTTACAGTATCAGTCACCTTCCTCAGCCACGCACAAGTGCTAGTTTCCCTTCTTTTACAGAATCCAACCTAACCAGTTTGGAGTTCAACAGGATGCTCCTTAGCTCAGCTATGGTCACTTTTTTCCAGCATCTATTCTCATTCTGTGGCAATGGGGGTTCGGAAATCCCTTACATAATTAAACTGCCAAGCAGTAAAAAGTGATCTAAAATTCATCACAAATGTTTAATAAATATCCATTATCAATCTCAGATCTCGCGAACATTCAAAGCATGTCTTTCAGAGATGAGAGGGCTTATTGCATTTTATATGGAGGGTCGATATATAATTGCATACTCACTTGTATGCATACATTAACTTGTGCCATTAGTCTGCTTTTAACACCTTACAAACATAATTGAACCTGCAACAAGTTTGGATAATACTGATGCTTTTATTAGTGTTGCAACGCATGATTCACATCTATTTTAGCTTCTGTATGTGTGAAAGCCCTGACTGCACAATATGGGACATATTTAAGAAAGCTTGTGCTGCACACAGTGCAGCGCTACTTTTCTTGAGTAAAAGAATAATGATGCTAATGTGTCGATAGATGGCGCTAGGGGATCTTAAATATGTCCCTATGCATGTATTTTGTGTTCTTTTCGTTCTGGTATTTGTTGTCTTGATTTTGCTAAAATAATGTATACAATTATAGATGGATAGCAGAGAAAAACAGATGTTTTTCACTGGGGGATGCTGAGTGGCATCAAATAGATGACTAGAATGAAGATTGAGCTTTCTATGATGACACTGTACTGTGAGGAGGTTAATGGAGCCTCATGACAAAAGTAAATTTACATACGAGTAAATGTACCTGGGTAAATGTACTACTTTTATGAATGTACATTTACCACAAAGTGTAGATGCACATGTCTCCTGGGTGGAGCTAAATTTACGATTCCAAAGATACGACTAGTACATTCACTGGGGTGGAGATCTCTCAATGGTAAAATACAGGAAAAAGTTAAAAAGTTTATTAAACTTTAAAGAGGATTAGTTAAAAAAAAAAAAAAAAAAGGGGAGGCTAAATATGAATTTAAATACGTTTTCTTAATTTTATTTATTTAAATGTTGACCAATCTAAACCATGGTACAGCACTATTAACTTAATTTTAATATAAATGTTTAATTATCTTAAATACCTTAAATTACATAAAAATTCTATTTATTTATGTTATAAGTGTACATATATTTTTAAAAAGTCAAAATGTATTAATTTATTGTAACATTATTTCCTAAGGGCTATTATTTTAAGTGCCTACTGCCATTATTTTTTATAGATGGAGTTGCAGTACTAGCTGTTGGCCGTGTATCTTGCTATATTTTCTTCAGATCTGAGCTGGAGTACATTTATGATTGTTTTCATTTCGTAGTGCATGAGCAGTATGTTTTAAATACTACTAAACATACTATAAAAAATACAGGTTGGAAGTAGGTACCTAAAAGTTTATTTTATGGCCCCCAAAATAGTCTGGCTCTCCTCTTCAGTGCTATGCAGATGCAGTCTAGTAATCGCGGCTAGACATCAGGCGTTTCCCCGGAAAGCTGGAAGGGTGGGGGCAGGATTTTCAGCAGCGGGGGCTGTTTTTTTTTTACTGGGGGCCGGTTTTACAACGGTGCTGCATTATCGGCCCCCAGTAACAAAAGCAGCAGTGCTTCGCACTTGCACCCCTCAACCTCACCCGGCGGCTACTTCGACAAAATTGCCAGGGCTGCTTTGGGTTCCAAGTCCTGTCCTGCTAGTAGTGAGAGAGGCATACTTAGCATAACTTCTTCTCCTGTTCCAAATGATAAGAAAAAGACCTGGCTTCATGCTACCTGGCTTCCACCAACCTATGTCCCTCCCCTTCCCTCCTCTCTAGGAACTGTGTTCTGCTCTGCAACAGAGCTGATCGTCAGTGCTGTGCTGACAAGCTCTCAGAGAGCCCTGTCAGGACAGCCTAGAATCTGTTAATGGCCTTGCAAATAGAAATTAATGTACTTCTCTGTGCTTTTAGTAATGGAGATCTGGACATTTTGGAGCTGATTCACAAACGCATATGACACAGATGGGTATATTTACAAGAAAGTGTACATCAGCTCTATTGTGCCACATTTCTTGCGTTGCCCTGTGCTCCCCTAACATTACCATGGTAGAGCTGTATTCACTATACAGCGCACCATGGCAGACATTAGCACAATTGCGTCATGATTCATGACACTATTGTGGAGCTTTGCTGGATTAGTGGTATAAATTATGGCGCTAGTCCAGCAAAGCACATGTAGGCCCATGGGTTATTATGGGTGTGTCAGTTTAAAGCCTGCCCTGAGCAGGTGTTAAAATGACAGAAAAAATGCTGCTGTGAAATCTTGTAAATTTCACTGCACCATTTTTTGGGCCTCCCTGGTGGGACCCCCCATTCCATACATTATACCTGGTGCAGGTATAATGTAGTGCAAGGGGTTACAAAGTGGCGCAATGCATGCATCGCTCCACTTTGTAAATGTGGTGCACAGTGGGGGCCTCCTTAGAGTTTAGTACTATAATTATATACATAATGTTAGTAAAATCAAGACAACAAATACCAGAATGAAAACAACACAAAATACATACATAGGGACATATTTAAGATCCCCTGGCGCCATCTATCAACACATTAGCGGCATGTTTTTTACATTGTGCCACTTTGTAACCCTTAATTTACAATGCTGTTGTGGCGCTTTGCTGGATTAGCTCCATAAATGATGGGGCTAGTCCAGCAAAGCACAGGTAGGCCCATAGGTTATTATGAGAGCGGCAGTTTAACGCCTACCCTGAGCAGGCCTTAAAAATGTCAGAAAAAATGGCGCTATGGAAACTTGTAAATTTCACTGCACCATTTTTTGGGCCTCCCTGCGTGAGAACCAAGCCATCCCCCCACCCCCTCCTTTGCATACATTATACCTGGCGCAGGTATAATGTGGTGCAAGGGGTTACAAAGTGGCACAATGCATGCACTGCTCCACTTTATAAATGAGGCACACGGCGGGGGCCTCCTTAGCATAAAAAAATGATGCTAGAGCGGAGCATGGAGGCGCAAGGGGCTTGTAGATATGCCGGCAGTGTATGTAAAAGATTCCTCCTGTAGTACCATGTCTTGTGTTTATAAATCAATCGGCCTTCATGTGCGCACGCACTATATAAAACAGAATTTTCTTCTGCTGCTAGTTTAAATGACAATATAAAGAAATTGGTGGATTATACTGTTTCTCACCCGATCTGAAGAAGCTACCCTAGTCTCTGTAACGTGAGACATAGCATGCCTATTCCGGGGATAGAGGCTGACCTAGATGTTAAACTAAATAGAATAGTCTTGTGCTACCATCTAGTGGTTGCATACATTACTTGAATGGCTCGCTCTGTTTTGAAAAGCTCTGTTTTTTAAGGGGGGGGGGGGGGGGGCGTTCCACAGATAGAAACAAACTTTATAAAACGGAGTTATGAACATAAAATAATAGTGTTGAATTAAAACAAAATTATTGAAGGGCATGGTAAATTAGGAGAGAGTAGTCAAAGTGCCATATGTACAATGTTCAACATGGTTCTAACATAGTATTGTTAATGATTAAGGCTTCCAGCTTTCCTACTTTACTGATTTTTAAAGATAAATACTGACAGAACACAATCTATTTCCCTGTCTGTTTTTATTTTTAAATATGGTAAACTATAGAAAACAGGTTTAGTTTTGAAAGGTTCTCCCTTCTGTGAATCACACATACTAGGTTAAAGCTCTGCAGAGTGACAGGTAGGGGGGGAGTTAAAAAAGTGAATACATTAAAATACATTCTATGTTAATGGACTTCATTATTAGTGTAACATATCATACAGGCTAGAGACCATATCGGACTGAATCATAAGAATTTACGATGATCACATTTCAGATTTTGTCAATTGTTAACAATTCTCATTCCGGTGTTAACGTTGACTTTCTTTCTGTCTTTGATAAGATAATCATCAGCTTCAATATCCTTACATGGGAAGACTTGCATGTTCAAGATGGGGGTGGTCAAGGTTTTCCATTTTCTAGCTAAAATAATATTAATACCCTCTTAGACAACATCAATTAATGTTGGTTAACTTTAAAGCTAGCGACCTGTTCTCGTCTGAAACCAAAAATTGTGGCGTATCTTCTTAATCAAAAGTAAACTTTGAAGCAAATAATTTTAAAGTGTACTGTTGAGATATTTTTTGTTAGTATCCCAGCTGTAGTGGATCCGGTGATAATGCCCTTGTAAATTAGTTCATAGAGCAACACATGGTTTTAAAAAGGATTATATGACGGAACACCGAATTAAAAACAACTACTAACCTTAACAACGAGGTCGGAACACCGACCTCGTCCTTACTACTAATGATTTTACCACGAATGCCTTAACAACGATATTTCGTTGTAAAGGCATTCCTGATAAAATCATTAGCAATAGGCACCCTCACCCCTACATCCCTCACCCCACCCCCCAACCCCAGCCCAAAATCTAAAACCCCCTGACCCCCCACCCACTCCCCAAAACCAAAAACGCCCCACCCCCCCAACCCCACCCCAAAACCTAAAACCCCCTGACCCCCCACCCACTCCCCAAAACCAAAAACGCCCCACCCCCCCAACCCCACCCCAAAACCTAAAACCCCCTGACCCCCACCCACTCCCCAAAACCAAAAACGCCCCACCCCCCCAACCCCACCCCAAAACCTAAAACCCCCTGACCCCCCACCCACTCCCCAAAACCAAAAACGCCCCACCCCCCCAACCCCACCCCAAAACCTAAAACCCCCTGACCCCCCACCCCCTCCCCAAAACCAAAAACGCCACACCCCCCCAACCCCACCCCAAAACCTAAAACCCCCTGACCCCCACCCCCTCCCCAAAACCAAAAACGCCCCACCCCCCCAACCCCACCCCAAAACCTAAAACCCCCTAACCCCCACCCCCTCCCCAAAACCAAAAACGCCCCACCCCCCCAACCCCACCCCAAAACCTAAACCCACCACTTACCTTCACCAACTCCCTTCTTTGTACCTTAACCACGCATGTTCGTTGTTCAGAACATACGTAGTTAAGGCACAAAAATACCAAGTCGTGGTTAAAAAAAAGCGTTGTTATGCTTTCGTTAAGCACGACTTTCGTAATAAAAAAGTCGTAAAAAAGGATGTTTACCTTTAAAAAGGTAACGCTTCATTTTTAAGGATCTTCGGGGCATATATGCATGCCAATAGCGCCACCAGAGCTTCACGTTGATGCTCCGGTGACGCTGTGCACTGTGCCATATTTAAAAGGCAACACTAAGCCACTTTTTGTGGCTTAACGTGGCTTTGTAAATATGGGCCCCTCTGATGCACTTTTCTGTGGCAGAGGGGTGTGCAATGGGTGTTGCTGTGGGCGTTCCACCTCAACACCCATTGCTTTTGATGCTGCCCCCGATTTAAAAGGAATAGTAAATCTCAGGCAGCACCAAAAACTAACGCCCCCACCCAAGGGTGGGGTTAGCATTGTGCAATGAGGAGACATACTTTTATTTCTCTTTGTTTTTGCCCTTAGCCTTGCAACTCAGGCAGTGGAAAGGGCAAAGGGGCTGGGCATGGGGCCCCCTGCACTGCCCATACCAGGAGCATGGGCTGTGCAGGGGCACACCACACCACATCACCACCAACCTTAGCTTGGGGGTTTCACCACCATGCAAAGGTTAGTGGAAAAGCAGGAATATATCTGGAGGGTAGCGCTGATCAAAATACTGGTCTGGTGTCACAAGACAGGTGGCATTGCCAGGCTGTAAGCTGCCGGCCACCTGCCAGTGCCAGGCCATTGACCCATAGGGCATTCCGCATGGAAAACATGTACCACTACCACCTGTGCAGTTGTGGGTGGTCATATAGACAATGGCAGTCAGGTGGTCCTAGGACTGCTGGACTTATAATGAGGGTCCATGTATGCACCAGTATGACTACCTGATAAATCACCATCAAGGCCCTAACTTAAGTCAAACTTCAGTTAACGGGCTGTGTCCATTAATTATTTTACCATCAGGCACTGTCATGTGGAAAATGATGTACACAGCAACAAATGATACCCAATCTGTCCATCCCTGGGTTCACCCCAGTGCCAGTGTCAATTTAGCTGCACTGCCACAATGCTGCATCTCTTGCATCATAGTGCAAGGATGGCTGCATTGAGGGGAAGATCATAGTTGTGTAGGGAGGAGCACCTTCCAGCACAGACAGAAACTGAAATGGAAATATGCTACGTCCATGTGTGCTGTGCAATGTAGCACATATACACATACATCAACATGAGGAGCTATCAAAGGAAACAGCAGCATAGTGTCTTGGCAATGCCATCCCTGGGGTGGTGTAAGGTTTCAGTACTGCCCGGGTGTATGTGAAACATGTAAGACTGGGACAGGGGCATATTGCAATGTATGTTGCTGTGGATTGACCACTGGACCACCCATTGCAAAGCCCTACCATGCAAATTAATGCATGGGAAGGGTCCACAATACCAAGATGGTGTCAAGCCACCAAAAGGATTTACATCACACCTAGTAGATATGACAGAGTAAATTTGGCCCCCTGAGCTTCCCTTCATGTGACACTCAGGTGGAGCAAAGGACTAATAGATTGCAACCATGATGTACAGGAACAATGTTTGCGAAATAAGATGACAATGAGCCTCCAATAGCAAGCGAGTGACGTGACAGGTCAACAGCCACAACATTGAAAGATTGATTTTACACCATCTCATTGCAGAGGATGATGGCTCTCCTGCTGATCTGACTGTCCTTGAGTACCCCGATGGCCTGAATGACCAGCTGACAACCATCAGCCAAGAGATCCTCCAAGAAGTCCTGTTATCACTCCAGACGCCACCTCCACTAGCAAGGAGGACAAATAATGTAGCAGCCATCCCAGATGCTCCACCCAACATCTCAATAGTACAACCTGCCAGCACCCACACAGCTGAGGACTCTGAGGACCCAGGGATGAGCTTTGAGAGGACAGTGGTAGGAGTCCAGCGGGAGCTGGTCAAGCAGGTGTGGTTGGGGATGGGGACTGTGGCAGCCAGCCTAGAGGGAATGTGCTCATGCATCGTTACGGCCAATAACATACAGCAGCCAAATGAGGCACACACTCCCCACTGCATGGAGTCCAGCAGTGTCTGAGGAATCTAGCTGCTGCCATGAGGGAGAGGCCACACCAACTGGCCTCCTAAACTGGCAGCAGCGTGATTGAGAACAAGCTGGACGTCATGCACCGGGAAGTGGCCTCCCTCAGGGCAGACATGACTGCCTACCACCAGGATGTTGCTGCTATCCTGAAAAAATCAGCAGCTCCTCCTTGCTGCAGTGATGCCATTTGTTGTTCCATAAATGGCAGCTACCAGGAATTGGGATTCCACATCTTCAACCACGGAAGTGTGTGTGGCCCCCTCTAGTTCCCCACCACCACCATCAAGGGCAGAGGAGACACCACACACATCAGAGGATGAAGATGTGGAACAGATCAGCTTCACTCATAAGAGTTCCCGGTGGCACCAGCCTATGCCACATGGGCAGTGATCTCCTTTGTCCTGGGCTTGAGATCATGCCAGTGTTAACACAGTTGGATATGTGCACTCTTCACCCACACACTGTTGACTTGTAGGCTATGGACCGTCATTGTCTCTCACTTACCAATTGCCAATTATTGTTCCTCCGCACTTAACAACACTTCACCCAAGCAAGCCCCATGACATCTCCCTTAGCCCTGGACTTGTGTTGTGTCATGATTGTATGGATTTCACAAATGGGACACTGACCTGGACATTGTAAATATCGCACTACAACACTTATAAATAAACATCTCCTACAGAAACAGCATGTCTTTGTGCATTGTGATCCATCTACTACGGTTAGTAATTGTGATGTTTGTATCCATATCATTAGTCACAGAATATCAATACGAGAGTGCAGAACTGTGGGGGCGCAAAGCTACACACAAGGTCCCTAACATGACAAATATTTATGCTGGTTTCATCCCCTACAAGCAATTCACTGAGTATGTCACAAATGAAGAACACAAGTATGCTTCACTCACCATATACAGCAGGAATGGCTGTAAAACAGTTCTAGGGCAATATCGGCAGCTGGGAGTACCAGTACAACACATTGGTGTGACACAGAGGTACCTAACCTCATTAGTGATTGCCACCGGTCAGTTTTGCAGGATAGCGTTCCAATTTAAGCTGTTGTCAGATATGCCACAGTTTCCGACATTCCTACGCAGGACCCCAACACTGACAGCTGAAGTACCACACCTACCTGTCCAATACAAAGGAAACATAATCACTGTGAGTGATGGGTACACCGGATGGGTTTTCCCAGCTCCGGGCGTCGATCTTCCAGTCACGTTTCAGGCGAGCATTGATTTTCAGCTGTGAAGCTGATGGCGCGACGATTTTTCAGCCGCAGATCGGAGTTACGTCAATCTGTTCCTTGCACTGCTGTCGGTGCGTGGATTTCTCACTCTTGAGCTGCCAGCTTCTCCTTTCAGGGTCCTAGGCCCTGGATAGGCACCACTTGGCAGAGTAGGAGTCTTTCCAGAGACTCCAAGTGCTGGCAGAGAGAAGTCTTTACTGTCCCGGAGACTTCAAACAATAGAAGACAAGCTCTAAATCAAGCCCTTGGAGAGTTCATCACAAGATGGAAGGCACACAAAGTCCAGTCTTTGTCCTCTAGCACAGGCAGAAGCAGTAAATGCCGGAGGAGTCCACAAAGCACAGTCACAGGCAGGGCAGTTATTCTTCCTCAGCTCTTCAGCTCTTCTCCAGGCAGAGGTTCCTCTTGGTTTCCAGAAGTGTTCTGAAGTCTGTGGTTTTGGGTGCTCTTCTTATACCCATTTTGCCATTTGAAGTAGGCCTACTTCAAAGCAAAGTGTCTCTTGTTTGTGAAATCCTGCCTTGCCCAGGCCAGGCCCCAGACACACACTAGGGGGTTGGAGACTGCATTGTCTGAGGGCTGGCACAGCCCTTTCAGGTATAAGTGACAACTCCTCCCCTCCCTCCTAGCACAGATGGTTCATCAGGAAATGTAGACTACACCTCAGCTCCCTTTGTGTCACTGTCTAGTGAGAGGCACAACAAGCCCAACTGTCAAACTGACCCAGACAGGGAATCCACAATCAGGCAGAGTCACAGAAATGGTTTAAGCAAAGAATGCTCACTTTCTAAAAGTGGCATTTTCAAACACACAATCTTAAAATCAACTTTACTAAAAGATGTATTTTTAAATTGTGAGCTCAGAGACCCCAAACTCCACATGTCTATCCGCTCCCAAAGGGAAGCTAAGCTTTAATCATCTTTAAAGGTAGCCCCCATGTTAACCTATGAGAGGGACAGGCCGTGCAACAGTGAAAAACGAATTCAGCAATATTTCACTGTCAGGAGATATAAAATACATTACTATATGTCCTACCTTAACCATGCACTGCACCCTACCCCTGGGACTACCTAGGGCCTATCTTAGAGGTGTGTTACATATAAGAAAAGGGAAGGATTAGGCCTGGTAAGTGGGTACACTTTCCAACACGAATTTACTGTTAAAACTGCACACACAGACACGGCAGTGCAGGTCTGAGACATGATTACAGAGCAACTTATGGGGGTGGCACAACCAGTGCTGCAGGCCCACTAGTAGCATTTGGTTTACAGGCCCTGGGCACCTCTAGTGCACTCTACTAGGGACTTACTAGTAAATCAAATATGCCAATCATGGATGAACCAATTACATACACATTTTGTGAAGGAGCACTTGCACTTTAGCACTGGTTAGCAGTGGTAAAGTGCCCAGAGTAACAGAAACAGCAAAAACAGAGTCCAGCACACATCAACAACCTGGGAAACAGAGGAAAAAAGTTAAGGGAGACCATGCCAGGGATGAAAAGTTTAACAAATATGGTGCATCCCTATGTTATGAGAATGATGGAGTTCGCCACAGCATGGCACTCTGTCATTCTTAGTCACAAATGGCCATAAATGTGGCCTGTCATCACCTTGTGCATACGATGCTGGCCATTGTGCACCACGAGCCTCACAAGACGTGACCCTCTGGTGGTGCTTGGGGAGCCTTGAAATGGGCCATAATGTCATCATCCAGCCCACTTTGATGTCTGATCATTGGACAGCTTATCACATGTGGTATTGAATTCAACACACATGACCCACTCACATCAAACCCTGGATTACTTCACAGGACACTCATTATTATACTTACTGGATACATCTGAGTCTTCAAATCACGCCACTTCACCAATCGTGTACAGGGCTGGTCCACCTGTAAGACATGAATGGTAAACCATGCCTAGGCCCTCATTATGAACATGGCGGTAAACACCCTCATCCGCCTGTAATGAAAATAGATGTTTTTGACCACTGACTTTGTGTTGCACCACTTTGCATTTGGATTAGTTGTTCAGTGTTCACCAATTGCAGATTACATTTTGTATTCAGTTTATCTGCCTATTGACTTTATCACGGCGTTAGACATTGCAGTTGAGACATTGCAGTTGAGCTGTATTTTTCCACATGGTAAACTGTGCTTGTTGTTCATATTCTTTCTTACCAAACAGTTAGTCAGACAATATGATAAGAATGTACATGTTTTTTTTTCAGTGCAGGGAAAGGTTCGGCCTTGGGAGGAGAGCCTTGAAATGTTGTCCAGTTTTCAAAGTTTTTCTTCCAACTCTGACCTACAGTAGCCAGCATTTTTGAATATTTCTCTTTAATGGAAGTTTTTTTTTCCAGAAAGCCCTTTCGGTTCTTTAAGATATAAAAAGGGGGCCCTGCTCAGTAGCGATGGAGTTTCCAAGACATCAGTCAGGATTAGACGTCAAGGGCCATATTTATACTCCGTTTGCGCCGAAATTGCGTCGTTTTTTTTGACGCAATTTCGACGCAAAACTAACGCCAACTAACGCCATATTTATACTATGGCGTTAGAGGCGAATAGCGCCAAAGTTCCCGGAATGTGCGTCATTTTTTAGCGTGAACCCCTTCCTTGCGTTAATGATATGCAAGGGAGGCGTTCCCGTCTAAAAAATGACTCCCAGGCCTTTACGTGGTATTTATACTCCCGGGCAAAAGAGACGCCCGGGAGTTGGCGTGGCTAAAAACGGCGCATTTGCGCCACTTTTTAACGCCTGCTCAGGGCAGGCGTTAAGGGGCCTGTGGGCTCAAAATGAGCCCACAGGTGCCCTCCCATGCCCCCAGGGACCCCCCCTGCCACCCTTGCCCACCCCAGGAGGACCCCCAAGGATGGAGGGACCCACCCCAGGGACATTCAGGTAAGTTCAAGTAAGTATAATTTTTTATTTTTTATATTTTTTTTTGGTGGCATAGGGGGGCCTTATTTGTGCCCCCCTACATGCCACTATGCCCAATGACCATGCCCAGGGGACAGAAGTCCCCTGGGCATGGCCATTGGGCAAGGGGGCATGACTCCTATCTTTACAATGATAGGAGTCATGTTGATGGGGGATGGGCGTCGTTAAAAAATGGCGCAAGTCGGGTTAAGACGATTTTTTCGACGTAACCTGACTTGCCCCATTTTAAGACGCCCATGCGCCATTTTCCCCCTACGCCGGCGCTGTCTGGTCTACGTGGTTTTTTCCCACGCAAACCAGGCAGCGCCGGTCTGATTGCGCCGTCTAACGCCATTCCATAAATACGGCGCCCGCTTGGCGCTTCAGAATGGCGTTAGACGGCGCAAAACTTTTTGACGCTAAACTGCGTTAGCGCAGTTTAGCGTCAAAAAGTATAAATATGGGCCCAAATGCCTGACACACATTTGTCCCGTGAGGTTGGATATGTCTTTCTTGCAGTTGAACGGTCTCATCTACTTGCTGGCATGAGAAAGATGAAGAGCTTGGCAGGCCCTACAGTGATGAATTTTTACTTTATTCTTTGCTTTGCAATTATGCTATAATATAATCACATATATTTGCTGTGTACATTGCAGTTGAGAATCATTTTGATATATTTTCCATTCATTGCTGTGACTATTTTTAAACGTGTGCTTTCGACCTACTAATCTCTTTTTAGGAACCTTGTGGTGAAGTAATAATAAATGTGTTCTTTGAACTGAGAAGTGTATTCACGAGGTTTTTGTCAGCTAGGTCATTAGTGAAAGCAAAACACCGCCGTGGCGACGGTGAACAGAAGACCGCCATTGACGGTGAACAGAAACCCGCCATATAATGATGGCAAAAACAGAAACTGCCCAAAATTCTGCTACCTCCAGCCACCGCCAGGGCCCTTGATGGTGGAAAGGCTGAACACCCCAACCCACCACCGCCAAGCAGACTAATCTCCCACCCTCCAAATAATGATGCACAAATCACTGCGGCGGATAGTGGATGTCGAACGAGCATTGGCGGTACGGACCGCCAGGGCCAGCAAGTGGACCGAACAGCAAGAAATGCACACAATGGCAAGTTTGAAACACACCTGACACACATCCACAACACTATAAAACACTTACATACACACCCCACAATCGTTTGCATCGCCAATAGGACAACTGAGACTGACAACACAACACGCATACACAGAACGCAACATCACATAAGTCACACACCCAGCCACACAACAGCACCCTCACTATTATCCCCACCACCCACAACATAGCACCCCCTAAGCACCCACGCTTCACAGATAGGGAGCTAAGAACAATGGTGAACAAAATACTCAAGGTTGAGCCACAAATCTTCGGGGCACAGGTCCAGCACACACCCATCGCCAGAAAGATGGAGTTATGGCAGATAATTGTCAACAAGGTCAAAGCAGTGGGAAGCCATCCAAGTACGAGGGACGACATCCACAAGAGATGGAATGACCTGCGTGGGAAGGTGAGGTTGATGGCATCGAGGTACAACATTGCAGTCCAGAAGACTGGGGGAGGACCCTCACTACACCCCCCTGACTACGCTGACTGGGAGCAAAATGTACTGGCCATTCTGCACCCTGAGGGCCTCACTGGACTCACTGGAGGAATGGACTCGGGTAAGTCATCTACAATTACCCATATCCACCCCCTCCAACTACCACCAGGACAGGGGTAGTGAACCCACCCAGGCCACAATCACTACATCCAATCACCCTGCATGCCCACAAACCCACTAACAGGCTCACATCTCTCCCCCTGTGCACAGCCACCTACCCCTGCAAGGAATCACAATGGCACTACACCACCCACAATGCACCCCCACATCCCATGCAAAATGCAATGGCAACCCCACAATAGGATGGGCCAACAGGGGAATAAACTGCACAAAATAAGGCAGAGCTGTGCATCCTTATTTGAATTAGTACATTTAACATACATGTCCATTCCCCCCCACAGGCACCACCACCCATGCCACCCTGATGGAAAGGCCAAGGAGTGCCAGCGCCCCACATGGAGACAGAGGCCCCACTCAGGACACTGGAGAGGGAAGTGTGAACAGTGAGGAATACCCTTGCCCATCACACAGTCCTGGACTGTCACCCTCCAGCAGCCCCACCCAGGACACCACTTACACCCCTACCACCCAGGCACCAACATCAGCTCTGGCCAAACAACCCCACATCGGTGTCTCCAGGCCACAGACTGGTGGAACACAAGTACAGAGTCTCCACCTACTAACAGGAAGGATGACAATGGCCCCAGTACAAGTCGTACTGCCAGACCTGTGCAGGGGACACAGGCACAGGGGGCTAGGCCCAGTGGGAGGGTATCAGTGGCCCAGGGGGAAGCCAAAAGATGGATGCTGCAGCCAGGAGGTGATCTCTGAGGTCCTGGGAGCATACCACCATACACAAGAAAGGATGGGCCAGATCCTGGTCACCCTGGAACAGAGTCAAAGGCTGCAGATAGCCCAACATCAAGAGACTATGGAGCAGTTGGCAACAACTGAATGTCACCAATGCCACTATAGCAGTATTGCTGAAGCATCACTACCTAACCCAGTCTGAGACCCCCACAAACCAGGAAGCCCCTATCACTGCCCATGACACAGACCAGCCATCAACATCAGCAGCATCAACTAGACTGGTGTCACTGGCAAAGGACACGCAGGAGACCAACACCCCTACCGTGCAGCCCAGCACCAGACCCTCAAACGGTCCCTCAGAACCAGATATGGCACGGAAACACCTGCCAAGACCAAGGCCCTCACTAAGAAGTGACTCTGACATGGACTGTCTCCCAAGTGTGCCACTGTGCTACCATCCTCACCCGCCAATAGCAACATAAAAACCTGCAAGGGACAGATGGACCTATACCCACTGCCACCAATCGCTGAGCCCATGTACCTAGTATGGACATCTACCATTAGCCTACTCCCTATCTCTGTAAAGCAAACCAATGCATTTAGGAAAACAAATAAAACATATGTACACCAATTCGTATGTCCCCTGTCATAGTGATGAATCAATTGTAAATGTGAATGCATTTGCCAGTAAATTCCATAATCAGACCTTTATTGTAGGAATGGCACCCCACGCACAACATTGTGTGGAGTAAACAGAAATGTACACCATGTTTGTTTCCATGGGACATGCCACCTTATTCTCAAGGCAACAGTGTCAGTGACTAAAGACCCAATATCCCCATAGTGAATAAGTCGGACAGACATTATGCATTGCAGACAACATCATCAGTGAACAGTACCTCATAGTCACTGGAAGTATAGTTGGATCAGCTGGTTCCTGGAGTGGATATCTTCCCCCTCATCATTCTCACCATCACTCTCATCCCCTCTCAGAGGAAGCAGGTCTGGATATACAGCACCCTCCTCCTCCAGTAGGGGGATAGCTTTCCTCACAGCCATGTTGTGCAGCATGCAGCAGGCCACCACTATTCTACACACCTTCTCAGGGCCATAACAATTAGGGAATTAGGATAAACATTGGCTGTGGGAATCCTGCACCCATGCCCACTGTCACCTGAAATGAGCCCTTGGCCAAGAAATGGAGTACAGAGAGCACTTGCACTTCAGTAGGGATGGCATGCTGATTCCGATTAGCTGGTCTAAGTACTGGATCAAGCATGTAGCTTGTGGATTGTTGTACGATTGAGTGTGTAGTTGACAATGATGTGACGTTCCACCATGGTCTCCAAATCAACAAGAGGTCTGTACACAGGTGGCCCCTCCCTCGCCACGTGGGTCTGTACCTAAGGGGAGGAGAGAACACATGTGAGGGACACACATACACATGCACAACATGTTGTGTATGAATAATGCTGTACAATATGTAGGTTACACACACAAGTGATGTATGATGCACAACTGTAGAGACATCTATGAAGTGATACGTCTGGACTGTTGTGGGGAACAAACACTCATGCGGGCATGCGACTAAGGGTTGGGGTCCATAGGGCCCAAATAGGGCCCATGACCTGGAAATATCTGCGTCGTGATAGCAAAATGGCAACCTCCTGCCATCTAGATATGTAGCAGTGGAAGTGACTCCCATCCGCTGGCTGTTTTTGTTATGGCGTAAGGCAGTATTCACCACCCTGCACCTATTCATTGGTTAACATGGTTGCCAAGTCATATGGGCCACCAGAGGTGCAGGTGAGTAGGCAGATGATGTGCATGGATGTGTGTGATGGTGGCGGTTGGCTGTATGCATGTGTGGTCGGTATGTACCTGCACAGGCGTAGATTGTGTCGCAAGTACCGTGAGTGAGGTGGTAAAATGATCTTGCGATGTGTCCATCCCATAGGGAATGTATAGTCAGCGGTATCAGAAGGCTATATCCTGAACTCTGTTATTCTTTTCTGTGTGTCCCATACAGGTCAGTACCCATCAGAAGAGGGCACTCTGGCAGGCCATCTCCAGGGAGATGTGGACCCTGGGGGTCTACAACCGGCAGAGCACCCACTGCAGGAAGCGGTGGGAGGACTTGCGGCGCTGGGCCAGGAAGCCCTGCAAAGCCCAGCTAGGGAAGTCCTCCCAACGAGGGAGGGGTGCCCGTCGGACCCTGACCTCCCCCAATGTGCTACATTCTGGCGGTGGCATATCCAGAATTGGATGTGCGCTTGAAGGCTACACAGCAGCCACAAGGGGGTGAGTACCAACACCATTTCATGCCTCTTTGATGGATGTCTAAGTGTGCTGTAGTATGTATGCTGTCTAGTGCCAGGAACTCTGACAGGTGTCTACCAGCAGTCCTTCCCCCATGGGCACTTAGATGATTAGGGGCAGGTATGACAGTTCATCAGGTCCTTGTGTCATGTAGGAGAAGATTTGTAGGCTAGGGTTGTGGCCACTAGTCAGGGGCATAGGCATGACTATAGTTGTGGGTGCTGCGTGTTGGTGTGTAAGCTGGGTGGGAGTGTGTGTGCACCAAATTTGTACATCCATTCAGATATTTACAGATATCTCTCATGTTTTGTCTCCTCAACCCTGTACTCAGGGGCAACGGTGAGTGGGGATGCAGCGGCCCATTGTTCCAAGGAGGCTACCAACGCCAAGGGGATCAGTAGGTTGGAGGGCGAGGGGAGTACCACGGGGGAGGCTGCTACCACTGGAGGTAGTGACTCTGATACCTCCTCCGATGGGAGCTCCCTGGTGGTGGCGGACCCTAGTAGGCCCACCCATTCTGTGTCATCTTCTGCCACCCCCATACCATCACCGCCCTCCCAGTTGCTCCCCACCCAGGTGCCTGTGCCCGCTCACCCAGAAGAATGGGCATCTCCTTCGCCCCAGGCACCTCATCCCCTGCCCCAGTCAGCCCTGCTGCCCTCACGGATGAGGCTAGTGACCTCCTGAGGACCATTTCTCTAGGGAAGACAACCATCGTGAATGCCATCCAGGGGCTAGTATCCCAGATGCAGAATGCAATGCATACCTGGAAGGCACTCACGGTGCCACGTCTGTCCTACAGAGATCTTTTCAGGCGCTGGCCTCCTCTTTGATGGCAGCCAGTGTCCCTGGTCTTTCCGTCCCCCCTCCAACCACCTCTGCCCCTTCCAGCACCCCACTCCCTTTACCCATCCCAAGCTCATGTTCAGACAGCCATGCACACACCTCAACATACAAGAGGAACACACAGAAACACAAGCACCACACTTCCCACCACAGGCAGATACAGGCATGCACACAGCCAACAAACAAAAGCACACACAACAACATCCACTTCCCCCAGTGTGTCCACCTCTCCCGCCTCCCTGTCTGTCACCTCAACAGGCACACCCACAAGCACTGCACCTTCAGTCACTGCTGCTGGCCCCATTCTTGCAGTCACCAAAACATCTGACATCCAGTTATGCACTCCAGACACCACACCTGCACTCACCACAACGACATTGACTGACACATGCAGCACACTCACCAGACCTGCAGACACCCAGACAACATCTATGTACACTGGCAGCCTGTCATGTCCCACTGTGTACACCTCCCTCTTCCCAAAACACTCAAACTTGCCCAGACACTCACCCAACACACATCCACCACACCTCAGCATACTGTACAGGCATCTGCATCCAGGTCCAGCACACCTACACCAGTTAGAAAGCACTCCCTCTACCTCCACTCCCACACCTTCCTCCATGTCCACCCCAACAACCCCTAAAAACTTTTCCTGTCCTGTGTTGACCTGTTCGAACACACTGGCCCTCCCCGTCACGTCCCTAAACGTGCCCACCTTCTTTCTCTCTTCACTCCTTCCATGTCAAAGTCTGCCCCAGCCCACCCTTCCCATTCCCATGCCCCTTCCCCAGTGAGCAAGAAGCCCCGTGCTGGCCCAGGTCCATCTGCCACCCCCTGTTCCAAGCACGCTCCCCCACCTTCCAAGAGCAAACCCAAACCCCTCCACCTCCCAAATGTAAGCCCCCCTCCCAGACGTATGTCCCCACCCCACCACCCCCTGCACTTGTTCCCTGAGGTGCCTGGCTTCCCCATTGATGTACCTTTATGGTAGAGTACCATGTGCACATGTGGGAGTCAAGTTCAGGCCATTTGGGCCCTTCAGCCGTTTGATTGTGGGGGTGTGGTGTGCACATGTGTGTACTTTGGGCAGATTGTATTGGCCTTGTGTTGGGTAAGTACCTCTTGTTCTGGTGTGTATGGCTTGTGATGGTGTGAGGGGTTGGGGGTGAGGTGCAGGGTGGGTGGGGTCGGTAGGTGTGTAACTGTGCCCTTTCTTCCCTTGTTTAGTAGGTTGCAGTACTTACCGTCATCATCTCCGGTCAGCGGTCACAGTCGTGGAGGTATATGGCAAGGAGCAGCACTGGCATGATTTCCAAATCTCTCTCCATGTCTGCTTCGGCGTGTTGTGTGTGCCTTCGGTGAGTGTTTCCTTTTATTTGGTTTGTTTCCGCCAGGCTTTGCATGGCGGTGGTTCCTGCCCCGAAACTGATGGCGGGCTTGTGCTTCATTATGTGTTGTGCAGGTGGGTCCTTTCCGTCGGCTTGTGGGCAGCCTCTTCCATGGATGTCGGCACTCCTATGCTGGCAGTGAGTGGTTTTCACGCTGGCTGTTTCTCTTGTGGTTCATTATTTGGCAGTCCGGACCGCCAGCCTGTTTGCGGTAGTTACCACCACCGCCGGCTATGCGGTCTTCCCTGCCATGTTCATAATGACAATCTTAGTGTCAAATCATAGTCACTGCAAGTGGACAACAAATTTCAGTGTGAACTAGGTGAGAGGAGTAAGCTAGTCATCCTAGTGGAAATCAGTGCAACAGACACACCACTACGATCACACAGTGACACAGACACTCAGGTGAGTTAGAGCCACAAATTTGAATACTAGCACTGGGACAGAGACTCCTGTAGTGCTACACCCTGCAACATTCATATGTAGCATTGTCATGCAGCTGTCTGTGGGCACGACACCTTTGTTGCCAAATAGGACTGTTTGATCATGTATTTTCGATTTGAGGGTCATGCTATGGTTGTAGCAATTGCAGGACCATTGTCACACCCATGGCATTCCTGTCTGCCACAGATGTAGGTAATAACTATGTCATCATCATAGCTCACAGACACGCTACTACCATGGGATTGTGTGGGTATTGCAAGCTGTTAGGGATTTGCATTACACACCCTGCAATGAACAGAGTTAAATGTGTGTGCCATTACAAGACATACACACTTAAGGAATCTCCATGGCTGTGGACTCATGTGCATTTGCTTTGTCTACCTGCACATTGACTGCATTGTGACATGTATGTATTGCAAATACTCGTTGGCCTGCCACTGTTGCCATTGTACACTATTTGTCAATCCAGTGAGGGAGAAGTACATGGGCATAGACATAGCGTTCAGCACAGACACACTTGCTCTGTGGTTAGAGGATGCACCTGGAGTTGCAGGTTAGTGAGTGATGTGGCAAAGATGGAGCTGATGCAGTGCAGCCTCATACTGTCAGTGAGGAGCTGTACGCTAGTGGAACAGACTCTGCACATGTGTGTAGTAAGGGTGCAGTAGAGACAGTCTGTGACAGAACATGAACTTGCACATGGAACTGCCAGTAGTCTCTTCCCAAATCATGTTCAATCTACCTTACATGGCCTTGCCCAATGACACAAAGGGGCCAATAGGACAACATTGGTGCAGCACCTGGGACTTGAGTAATGAAAAGTGAGCACCGCCTTTGCATCATTTACCAACGCATATGCAATGCTTATTTACAAATAATGTATTTGAGGTTAAATTTGTGCTGCTAATGCGTAACACAATGATGCACGGGTGGTGCTACCCTCTCATGATTGCGGCCCCTAGTGCTGCCCGACATGATGTGTGCCCCTGACAACACGATGTGTGGGCCATCTACAGAAGACTGCACAGCATGGTATAAGGGGAAGTTGTGTAATAAAAACATGACACTCAGGTACTCAAGCTTGTCCTGCAAGGCACCCAGAGGCACTTTGTGAAAGAAATGTGGCTCAATTATAAGTCTGCAATGATCATGTGTTGATAAATCCATGACTAATGTGACAGAGTTGTCTTATGGTATCAAATGCCCCATATTCATTGCCCTCTAAGGCGGGTTGACTCCCTTTGCTAATATAATGACTGGGGCAGGGGTCATGTGTGTGAAATGTTGACAAAGTTGTGCTGTGCATACATTGCATCACTTTGTTGACACAATGCAGGGAAAATATGGTAGGCTGGCGGTGCCTTGGTGTTTCATACATGACACTATGCCAGGGCAGAGGTGATGCAATGGGCTGTGAAATGCGTGCCTTTATGATGATTGTGCAGGACTCATCAGACATCCGATCTGCATTGGTATCATTGTTGGACATGTGAACTCCAGGCCTAGACTGGCAAAGATACTCTTCATACTGGTTGCATACAACCTGTCCACCAGCATTGCATGCAGCACTCCAACTCATCTGTTACTGTCATTCAAGAGCAGTAAACAGTCAATAGTATGCCACTGGTAGACCCACTAGCAGTTTCGCCAATCTTGATACCAAGGTGATTGAGCAGATCCTGCTCCTTGGCCGCCAGATCTGCCCAGTGATGCCTCAGCTGGTGCTCATTCCTGCCGGTCTTGTAAATGCGCTTCAAATGGTGGAGCACCTTGCCCCACCGCAGCCACCTGGCCTCAGTCCCGTAACCGAGGATCACCCGGCCACCCATGTCAAGCAACATTGGGAGGTAGTGTGATACCAGCCATACAAAACCACCAAGCTCATCTCTGGTCTGTCTTCCCCCTTCCAGACATGCCGACTGAATTGACCCCAAAAAGTAAGAATGAAAAAAAAAATGCATTAAGAGGAGTGTGAACGTAGAATTCACGCTAAGGGCTCATGTGTCATTTTCTTTGCGTTTGTGGATGTTTTAGATGCATTTGTCTCATATTTTTTGACTCATTTCCTGATTGTGTGATTTTTTGCATTGTCCTTAGATGCACCCTGATCTACATGCATATAAAATGGACTGTGATGCAATGTGGCATATTGGGTATGGCCACATGTGGTAGTCCATGCAACAATGAGGTAAGGGTGTGATTGGTCTGTTCCACCAATGTGCGTGTTAAGGAATCAACAGCATGCAAATTTTTGCATGTCATGTGTGACAACAATGTATCCGCATATGTTTGGCATTCAATACAATGCAATAGTTCTGAAATTTGATTGTGTATTGTGTATTGGTATGTGATGTGTGATGTTGTCATACAGAGCATACTATTTGAAGTTGCATACGCAGGTCAGGCATTGTTGATGATGGGCAAACTATTGCTACCTAGGAAACGTGACCCAACATCTGTCTCTGTATTTGGATTTTGAGTTTATGGAGAGCTGTGTGAAGACAGCATATTTGCCTGACATGTGTACATCTTTGGTACATAGTGTGTATGACACACTCTGCCTACATTCCACCCTGAATATGGTCGGATCACATATTTTGGATTTCACTCATTGCATTTACCAATGCTTGTTGTTTTTGTATGGTGGACCTGCAGCCCTAGCTGCATATGTTCTCATCCATACTAATGTGCACACCACAGACGTGTCCATGCAATGAGTGAGGTCATATTTACCCTGTGTCAAGGTTGTGCCCCATGGCAGTGGCAGGACAGATTATAATGGATAGACTGCGCAGGCTAAACTTCTTCCATTGGTTAATATCCCTGGGCAAGTCATGATGACCATAGTTACCAATGATGTCCATCCCTCATCACACATGTTCCATGCAGCCATTGCAACTCTCACACTGAGTTGTGAGAGTGTTCAGTTCCAATATGACTTAATTTCTATTTTTCAAAATCCCCAACCTCAGGTGTGGGCCACTTGCATACATCCTATTGGGACATGATGTAGTTGGGTGTGATGAGCTATTGATTAGCAAGTTGGCAACGTGAATGTACAAAATATGTTGTGGTCCATGGATTGTGTCCTTCAGTCACATACCAGTGATAAGGCTGTAAATGATGTGTGTGAATGTGGCAGTACAATGTGTCACATCACATATGATGTCACAACATCACTTGTCAGATTAGTAACTGTTACATACTCCCTGAATTTAGAGTCACATTCCTATGGTATATGTAGTAGAGATTGAATAGACCAAAGCAGGATTGATTGAATATGTGAAGTGTTTATTTACAAATTCAACATGGTGATTTCAGTGGTTCTTATGTGTGAAGGTTGTCAAGAATTTGCTGTCTCCGTCGTACCCCAGCAGCTGTGTTGTGCTGTTCCCCCTCCATATCGTCAGCACAGTCCTCCTCCTCCTCCTCAGGCAGGTAAGCATCGTGGTTGTACATTGGCACATTCATTCGCAAATATATGTTGTGCAGGATGACACATGTGAGGCTAATTCTACACACAATGGGTGGGGCATAAAGAAGCCTGCCTCCTGTCAGGCCCAGGCATCTAAATCTAGATTTCAGGATGCCAAATGTCCTTTCAACCACATTGCGTGTCTGACGGTGTCCCTCATTGTAGGCATGCTCTGCTGCTGTGTTGGGATTTGCAAATGGGCTCATCACCCACGGCTGTATGCCGTGACCCTACTTGCTGCAAAGGATGAAAGATGTAAGTTGTTGTTAAAGCTTGCAACAGGTTTAGTATGAAGCACGAAAGTTGTCAGTTGGAGTTGTTTGTGACTCAGACATGAGTATGAGTATGACTTAGTGTGGTGTGAGTTCCTGGTCTTGGGCTACGTTTTACTAGCACTGTGATGTTGGACATGACAATTTTCGGAATTGGCTCAAGGACCAGGGACATATAATTAGGATTCCTAACTGATACTCAGTATGTATGTACCATGTGTTGTGTAGTGCATCTTTGTAGCAGTGTGATATCACTAGAGGGGACATGACACGTCCTTGCAACACAATGTTGTCAGTTGTAGTGACAACATGGTAGCCCTCTACAAAGCCTGGACATCCCAGCTATTTTGACATGTGTCAGTACAGATGAAGTGCAACACTTAGGCCCATTTTCATAAGTAAGTGACAGTGCACAACACAGCTCCAAAATTGGCAGCACTATGCAGGAATGCACCATGTGTAATATATTACAAGGCAACCCTTTGTTGGGCAATTTGCTCTTTCTGTGTGTGCAGCAGTATGCAGCAGGCATAGGTGGCACATTCATATGAGGTCAAATACCAGTCAATTTCCTTATTGCAATCTACAAATGCCACCCCTGGGGTGGTGTTTGATGTTGGCACTGCCTTAGGTTTCAGGTGGCACCTACATCTGAGTCAGCATCATCATGCTATGTATCTTGTGGTGACACACCTATGGCAACACACATTGCACGCCCCTTCCATGCAAAGTGCTCCATTGGAGGGGCCCCTATTTACAATGTGGCTTCAAGTCACAAAAGAGTGGTCATCCTCCAACTTTTACATAGAGTGCAGGCCATGACAATGGCACGATGGGCTCTTACATATGCTCCTTGGTGATATTGAGTGGCAGCTGATGTTTGTGCCAGTCATCCGGTGTCCAAGGGTGTGTTTCCCATTGTTTCTGGATGTTCAACATTACTACCAGTGTCTCTCCTATATTCCAATACATGAATCATCATTTATACTGTCAACACATGCACAGTGCAGGCCATGGATGGGGCTCAGCTACTTTGCAAATTTGTCCCATAATATGGTGCTTGTTAGGTCAGTGATGTCCTAAATGCTCCTACAGGGTCCCACTATAGCTTCCATGATCTGCACTGTCTAACAGTGACTCTGCCCCATGGTGGGCCATTTATTGTTTACAGTACAGAGATGATGGTGTTGTGGGTAAGTAAGTGGTGCATGTGAGGTGGCACTACAGTAAGTGTGGTGCCACTTCTCACAAATCTGGCACATAGTATGTGATGAACGTTATAATGTATTCTTATGTGTGTGACCAATGCATCAGGCAGATGTATATGCACACTACAGGTAAGTCAGGTATGTGTTGATGAGATGTAGTTGATATTGACACCAGTTGTATGGAATTGGATGTTTGTTCTGGCATAGACTTGCACGGCATAATTTAAGGGATATGTGCCTATGTTTGATTTTTGTTACATGAGCATGGTGTATGCCATTGACATTGCTGTGCTATTCTTTGTTTGGTGTAATGTGTGTGTGAAGTGTATATAGTAGCCAACCTGTGGGCACTTATAGTGGTTTGTGGACATTTTCAGTTAGCAAAGGGTACATGTCGCCGCCTGTCATTCATGTGGTGTGGCTGTCGGGTTGTGGGTGTATTACGTAAATGTGAATGTATGTGTTTAGGCTGTGCACTGACTGTGCTGTACTACAGTATGATGCATATGTATTGTTACCTGCACATCTGTGTAATCGTGGCCATGTATTTTGGAGGGTGTTCTGCTGCGTGGAGGCGGGATTTTAGGGTGTGGTGACAGACGGTGTCAAAGGCGGCTGATAGGTCTAGGAGGATGAGGGCTGATGTTTCTCCATTGTCGAGGTGGCTTCTGATGTTGTCTGTGGTGGCGAGGAGGGTGGTTTCGGTGCTGTGGTTGCGTCTGAAGCCGGACTGGGAGGGTTGGAGGATGTTGTTGTCTTTGAGGTACTGAGTGAGCTGAGTGTTGACGATTTTCTAGATGACCTTCACCGGGAAAGTGAGCAGGGAGATGGGCCGGAAGTTTTTCAGGTCCTTGGGGTCCGCCTTTGGTTTCTTGAGAAGGGCGTTGATTTCGGCGTGTTTCCAGCTTTCCGGGAATCTCGCAGTTTCGAAGGAGATGTTGATGGCTTTCCGTTGGTGTGGTGCGATGGCTGTGTCTGCTTTGTTGAAGATGTGGTGTGGGCAGGGGTCTGATGGTGATCCGGAGTGGATGGAGTTCATGGTCTTGCGGGTTTCGTCGTCGCTGATGTTGGTCCAGGAGGTCAGTCGGCTGGAGCAGGTGGTGTTCGTGGTGGGTGGGGTAGGAGCGTCCGGAGTGTGAGGGGAGTTAAAGGTGTCGTGGATGTCCGTGATTTTTTGGTGGAAGGCGGTTGCTAGGGCGTCGCATAGTTCTTGGGAGGGGGTGATGTCGTTGACGGTGGCGTTTGGGTTGGAGAGTTCTTTTACGATGCTGAAAAGTTATTTGCAGTCGTGGGCGTTGTTTTCTAGGCAGGTCTTGAAGGAGGATCTTTTAGCTAGCCTGATGAGTTGGTGGTGTTTGCATGTGGCATCCTTGAGTGCCGTGTCGTTGTCTAGAGTGCGTTCGAGTAGCCATATTTGCTTGAGTTTTCGGCAGTGGCGTTTGGAGGCTTGGAGGTCGTCGGTGAACCAGGTGGCTTTTTTGTTGATGTGGTTGTTGGAGGGTTTTCTGAGTGGAGCAAGGCGGCCGGCGCAGTCGTTGATCCATATCTTGAGGTTGTGTGCCGCAATGTTGTGGTCGGTGGGGTTGACGGGTGGTTTCTGGGCTAGCGCGTTGGTTAGTTGAAATTAAGTGACTATGTCCCATCGACGGCGTGGTGGTTGTTCGGTGAGGTGGTGTTCTGTCTGTTTCTTGAAGGTGAAGTGGATGCAGTGGTGGTCGGTCCAGTAGAGTTCGGTTGTATGGTTGAAGGTGACGTGGTTGCTTGTGGAGAAGATGGGGTCAAGGGTGTGACCGGCTGTGTGGGTGGGTGTGTTGACGAGCTGTGTGAAGCCGAGGTTGGCGAGGTTTTCGGTCAGGGTGATGGAGTTGGTGTCATTGTTGTTTTCGAGCTGAAAGTTCAGGTCCCCGTGGAGGATGTAGTCCGTGGAGGCGAGTGCGTGGGTGCTGGCCAGGTCAGCGATGGCGTTGCTGAAAGGTGCCCTGGGTCCTGGTGGTCTATAGATGAGTGTTTCTTTGAGTGTGGTGTTGGGGTCGGTGCAGACTTGGAAGTGAAGGAGTTCGGCGGTGCTGAAGGAGTCGTCCAGGGTGGTTTTGACTTTGAGGGTGGCTTTGTGGACGATGGCTATGCCTCCTCCGGTTCTGTTGGTGCGGTCTCGGCGCGCAACTTTGTATCCGTTCGGGATGGCTATGGCGATGTCGGGTGCTGAGGAGTCGTTCCACCAAGTTTCGGTTAGAAAGGCCACGTCCGGGGAGGTGGAGTTGAGCAGGTCCCAGACTTCGATGGCGTGCTTGCGTGCTGAGCGGGTGTTGAGGAGTATGCAACGGAGGTGGTTGGTCTTGATCCTAGGAGGTATGTGGGCTCTGTTGCAGGTGAAGCTGCAGTTGTGGCAGGAGAAGGGTCCATGCGTGCTCTTTGGAGAGGCCTGGAAGCAGGTGGTGTCTCGGCTGGTGTTAAGTGTGCGGAGGGTGTCGGCGTTGTAGCGAATGCTGACGGGGTGGCTGTTGCTGGGGCCAGTGGTTCTGTTGCTGGGTGCGGTCCAGGCACGGACAGGTGCAGACGGGCATGCCTTTGGCACGCCTTTGGCGCGCCACGCGGCTGCTGCCATAAGAGGAGGGGAGGGTGGGAGTGGCAGCTGGGAGGCGGGAGGGCCTGGCGAATGAAAGGGCTGGAGGGTAGGGCCGCAGGGGACACAGCGGCGGGAAAAAGGAGGCAACAAGGAATGGTGAGAAGGAGGGGGGAGGCGGGAGGGGCCGCAGGGGATGCAGCAGTGGGAAAAAGGAAAAAGGAGGCAGCAAGGAAATGGTGAGAAGGAGGGGGGAGGCGAGAGGGGCCACGGGGGACGCAGCGGTGGGAAAAAGGAAAAAAGGGGCAGCAAGGAACGGTGAAAAGGAGGTGGGAGGCTGGAGGGGCCGCGGCGCGAGAAAAAGGAAAAAGGAGGCAGCAAGGAACGGTGAGGAGGAGGGGGAGGCGGGAGGGGCCGCGGGGGACGCGGCAGCGGGAAAAAGAAAAAAGGAGGCAGCAAGGAACGGTGAGAAGGAGGGGGAGGCGGGAGGGGCCGCAGCAGTGGGAAAAAGGAGGCAGCAAAGGAAACGGGATGGAGATGGCGCGGAAGGTGGAGCGGGGAGCGACCTGTCTGCAGAAGAAGGGTCAAAGGTTGCTACCTGCTACCGTGCCGCGGCTGCCATAAGAGGAGGGGAGAGTGGGAGTGTCAGCTGGGAGGCGGGAGGGCCTGGCGAATGAGAGGGCTGGGGGGTGGGGCTGCAGGGGACGCAGTGGCGGGAAAAGGGAGGCAACAAGGAAACGGCGAGAAGGAGGGGGAGGCGGGAGGGGGCGCAGGGGACGCAGCAGTGGGAAAAAGGAAAAAGGAGGCAGCCAGGGGCAGCAAGGATCGGTGAGAAGGAGGGGGGAGGCGGGAGGGGCAGGAGGGGCCGCAGGGGACGCAGCGGCGGGAAAAAGGAAAAAGGAGGCAGCAAGTAAACGGTGAGAAGGAGGGGGAGGCGGGAGGGGCCACAGGGGACGCAGCGGCAGGAAAAAGGAGGCAGCAAAGGAAACGGGATGGAGGTTGTGCGGAAGGCGGAGCAGGGAGCGACCTGCCTGCAGAAGCAGAGTCAAAGGTTGCTCCCTGCTACAGTGCTGCGGCTGCCATAAGAGGAGGGGAGGGTGGGGGTGGCAGCTGGGAGGCGGGAGGGCCTGGCGAATGAGTGGGCTGGGGGGTGGGGCGGCAGGGGACGCAGCGGCGGGAAAAAGGAGGCAGCCGGGAGACGTGAGAAGGAAGGGGGAGGCGGAAGGGGCTGCAGGGGACGCAGCAGCGGGAAAAAAGAGGCAGCAAGGAAACGGTGAGAAGGAGGGGGAGGTGGGAGGGCCCGCAGGGGACGCAGCGGCGGGAAAAAGGAAAAAGGAGGCAGCAAGGAAACGGTGAGAAGGAGGTGGGAGGTGGGAGGGGACGCAGGGGACGCGGCGGTGGGAAAAAGGAAAAAGGAGGCAGCAAGGAACGGTGAGAAGGAGGGGGGACGCAGGAGGGGCCGCAGGGGACGCGGCGGCTGGAAAAGGAAAAAGGAGGCAGCAAAGAAACGGTGAGAAGGAAGGGGGAGGCGGGAGGGGCCGCAGGGGACCCAGCGGCTACAAAAAGGAAAAAGGAGGCAGCAAGGAACGGTAGGAAGGAGGGGGGTGGCGGGAGGGGCCGAAGGGGATGCTGCGGCGGGAAAAAGGAGGCAGCAAGGAAACGGTGAGAAGGAGGGGGGAGGTGGAAGGGGCTGCGGGGGACGCAGTGGCGGGAAAAAGGAAAAAGGAGGCAGCAAGGAAACGGTGAGAAGGAGGGGCAGGCTGGAGGGGCCGCAGGGGATGCAGCAGCGGGAAAAAGGAGGCAGCAAAGGAAACGGGATGGAGGTGGCGCAGGAGGCAGAGCGGGGAGCGACCTGCCTGCAGAAGCAGGGTCAAAGGTTGCTTCCATTTATGGAATGTGTATGCTTCTAGTTTCTGTATAAATGTTCTGTTGCTGCAGGTGGGACAAGTCGGACATGGGTGAAGTCCGTTGCCTTCGGCAGGAAGACCAAGAAAGACGGCTGTGACACACCAGCAACCAGTGCACCCGTTGTCTAGAATGAACCACTTGCCAGCATACCCAGGACAGCTAGCAACTTTGTGATAGGTGGTATTTTATGTGGTGTCTGCAGGCTGGATGTGATCTGAGGCTCAGTGTGGTGCAGCAGGCATAGTACAGCTTGCCGGTTGAGTCATTATGTCCTAATATGGTCTTTTCCCTGAGGCCAACGAGGGTTGTCCTGTTCCTGAATATCCTCTCCTGCCTTCTGCGTTGTCTTTGTGTGTGGAGTAGTGGTGTTTGTGGTTGCTGCAGTGGTGATGGTGGTTGCTGTTGTTGTCCTCTGCATTGTCTCCCGAGCTGGAGCAGTAACACTTCCATCTTGTCCTGTGGGTTGCCAATGTTGCTTCTGTGTGTTTTCCTTAATTAGTGGTGTGTGGGCCTCATTTGACGGGGTTAACGTAATTTTTTAGGTCTGCCCCCACCTGTACGTCATTTTTGCACAGGTGGATAAATATGGCACTAGCGGCTTAGAGTCATTTATGGACAGGAACGCATACCTTGCATCTCATTAGCGCAAGGTGGTTTCTTGCATCCCAAAAACTATGTTAACTCCAATATTTTGATGCTAGATAGGTCTAGCGTCAAAATCTAAATATGGAGTTAAATTTACGCTGAATTAGCATTAAAAAATGACACTATTTCAGCGCAATCTGAGTATAAATATGGGCTCCTCTGAGTCAGAACCAATGGGTGGATGCACAGAAACACACATGCACCACCCATGTAATGCCTCTGCGATGCAAGGGTTAAAATCCCACACAGAAAAATACAAACATTGATTGGCATGGCTTTTTAAATACCAACATAGATTTTATATCAGGGTTAGTCAAAAAATGGCACAACCTTGAGGCAAAATCTAGTAAATCTAGCCCCATTGTTTCGGTAAGTAATTCCTCACTCCACAAACCTCAAATACTTAAGCATTCAAAATTATTTCTGCTTGGTTTATGTCAGCTATGATAACATGTAAAATGTTCCTTCAGTGCGTTTAGACAGTGGACATGAATCTGACAATGCCTAAATAAATAAACATAGGGGCATATTTACAAGCCCCACCTTGCACCGCCCTCGCATAATCTGTTTACGCTAAGGCCATGTTAATGAGGCCTTTCTCCCGCACCATATTTACAAAGTGGCACAATGCTTGCATTGTGCCACTTTGTAAACCCTTGCGTCACATTATGCTAGTGCTAGGCATAATGTATGCAAGGGGGCGTTTCGACACAGAGAGACCCGAGAAAATGCTGCAGTAAAATGTACAACATTTCACTGCACCATTTTTATGCCTGCTCAGAGCAGGTGTTAAAATGACGCACCCATTTTAATCAATGGGCCTCCCTGTGCTTTGCTGCACTAGCATCAACATTTTTATGCTAGGGCAGCAAAACTCCCCAATAGCATCACAAATGTTAAAGCTATTGTCCTAACGACCGCCATGGTGCACTATATTGTAAATACGGTGCAACCATTGTTAGGTGGGGCAGGGGCAATGCAAGCAAGTGGCGCATGTGCCACTTTCTTGTAAATATGCCCCATAGTACACATAATATATCTTTGCCTTTTTGATGCTTCCAGTGGAATTAAACAATTTCTTTTATTTTGCAGAAAATGGGTGAAAAGGCTGATCAAGCCCTTGGTTATCCACCTTAATTAGCCTGTTTATGCTTTTCTCATACAGTGAACAGGCCATGGACAATATTTGTTTATGATAGGGCAGGAGTGCAAAAGGAGCAGCTTTGAAACTAATGACTTGTTAGTCAAACAAGTACATAAATATGAATTAAGCAGGGGTTCTATCATATTTAGGTGCACTGGCTCAACAGAGCTGAGCCTTTTAGGTCACAGCCTAACAGACAGGCTAAAGACATCTTGGGGACATTCAGAAAGCTGACCTAGCGATGCACTCTGCTTCTTGCTTGCTGTTTTCTGTGTAGTTTCTAACTCACATTTTCTTTTTTTCCATTTGCTAGCTTTATTTGTTTTAGACTGTTCAGCTTGAGTTCATACCTTCCCTTGCCCAAACCCTATTTACAGTATCCTGGAAAATGGCCTGAAAATATTGTTCTTATCTCATTACATTTGCGGTGCATTTAAAGACCAAGGTCAAATGACAGGCACTGTCTTCCAAGGGCGCTTGCTGGATACTGGAGGTAGGAAAGTTTTCTCTATCACACAACAACATTTACATGAACTGTGGAAATATTTCAGAATATATCAGAATAAGGAACACAAATGAAGCACATTTTTTGTTTTTTCTGGAGAGTGCTGGAAAACAAATACTTTAGTATCATACTAGGTGATGCAATTTCCACATATTTTAGTCTATGCGCTGTATAGTTTTAATAGTAAAACTGTATGTCTGTGCAAATGTAATGGTCATTTCAATTGAAAATGTGTTGTCTGCAATGGCAGTGTGCTAGCACACCCTGAATACTCCAATCTGTGCAACTCCACTCTATTCTATACCAATCCACACCACTGCACTCTACTCTCCACCACTCCACCTCACACCTCTCCACGCCACTGCACTCTGCACCATTCCACTATATGCCACTTCACACTACACCTCTCTCCTCTACCCTGTACCACTCTACTCTATGCCAGTGCACTCTTTGCCACTCTACTCTAGAACACTGCACTCTTTGCCACTGCACTCTTCGCCACTCCAGTCTAGGCAACACCATTCTTCTCTGCACAACTCCACTCAGCAACACTGCACTCTATGCCACTGCACTCTATGCCAATACACTCTATGCCAATGCACTTTACTCTGTAAAACTCAACTGTATGCTCCTGCACTCTATGCAAATAAACGGTACACCACTCTAATCTATTTACGCCACTGCACTCTATGCCACTCTACGCAACAGCACTCTACCATGCACTGTCGTAGGACTCTTACCTTGGGGTTAAGAGTGCATAGTGTAGGGCGGCAGCACCACTGAGTGTAGGTGACTGAGTTGGTCCCACAGCATCTGGAAGCTGTTGGCCTGACTAAAGGTGATTTGTGGCAGCCTAAAAATGTGACCCTCTGACTCCTCAGGGAAGTGGTGGTGAACAGATCATACTCATTTCTCTCAGTTATACAAAGTCTCACACATGCAAAGGCAAAGCCAAATAAGGAGATAAAAATGTATTTCAATACATTTATTGAAGTGATTGCATCCAATTTTGAAAAGCAAGAACTGAGATGATTAGGTAGATGAAACATAATGCAGTGATTATTGTTACCATTAGAGTGAAAAAATAAACAATCCCACCATTCTGGTACGATTATAAAACCTAGGGATTTCTACTTACAACCTAGGGGCGTATTATTAGGAGCCCCGAGCAGCTCCTTCCCCCACATTTGGCTCATTTTTTGGGACGCAATGTGGCCCAACGAGGCCAAAAACGCTGCGCCGTATTTTAAATACGGCGCCACCATGGTGGCGTTAGGGTAGCATTAAGGGGCGGAGGAAAAGTGGCGCTGCACCAGGTGCAGTGCCGCTTTTCATAAATCTGCCCCCTAATGTCTAAAACCTGGCAGCATAGTGGAGTTAGACTTTCTGCCTATCCCGGTCTATGAGAAGAGCCATGACTCCATACATGAAAGACAGGCAAGGGTCTGCCTGTTGTCTGTTGTCAGTCCTCCCAGTTGGCAGAAGAGTCACAGCCAAGATCAATGAAGCTGCAATGAAATGTCACATGACACAGGATGGCCATGACTGGAATGCCCTCCTTAGGCCTGTGTGGTGTTTATATCACAAATTGAATAGTGTGTACGAGTGAACATAAGTAAAGGAAGACAGTGGAGTCAATTTTGGATGCCCTTTTTCTGGCCTAGCACAAGATGGAGTGTTGGACCTGGGTCTCTCTGCAGAGTCACCCTGTTGGAAGTGCCCTTTCTGAAGGGTTATCCACAAACGTTTTGCCTTCCTCCTCCTATTTATCGGACCTTATTTATGTTTGCTTTAGCACTAAGGGCACTTTATCACTGCTAAAAACTGCTAAAGTGCATGTGCTCTCTCCCCTAAAACCTGGTATAATTGGCTTACAACTGTTTGGCATATTTAATTTACATGTAAGTCCCTTGTAAAGTGGTATACCATATACCAAGGGCCTGTAAATTAAATGATAATGGTGCGCCTGCAGCACAGATTGCACAACCCACAGAAGTAGCCTTTCAAACCTGTCTCAGGCCTGCCACTGCAGTGCCTGCGTGCTCAGTTTACTGCCGCATTAACTTGGCATTACAAACTACTTGCCAAGACCTAAACTCCCTTTTTCCTACACTTAAGTCATCCCTAAGGTAGGCCCTAAGGAGCCCTATGGGAAGGGTGCTGTGTATATAAAAAGATAGGACATGTACTTTTATTTTTTACATGTCCTAGTAGTGACAAACAGACTATTTCTTTTTCACTACTGTGAGGACTGCTTCTCTCATAGGTTAGCATTGGGAATTCCCTTATAAACCTATAAATGTGTTAATGTCTGATCCGAAAGGAGAGCATTGCCGTGTTTGGTATATTTGGACTAGTAGTGAGAAATCCTGCTTACTGGTGCAGTTGGATTTTACATTACTATTTTAGAGATGCCACTTTCAGAAAGTGTTTTGCAGCGTGACTCCAATCCACGTTGAGGGCAGAGTGACAGTTACACTTTGTGCAAATTGCCAGGCAGCCACAACACAGAAAGAGCTGGGGGTAACAAGAGAGGCATCTGCATCCATCTGCAGCCATTAATTGCCTGTATGTGCTGGCCTGCTGTCTACTCCCTGCTCTGTGCCCTGCGTGTTCTCCTTAGACTGGTGGCTGTTCCACAATTGGCACCAGGGTTCTGAGTCCGGCCCTCTCAGTCACTTTCATATCAGTGCCTGGTGAGTACTTTGTTAACTTGTAGCACAAAAGGAGCGCTTTATTATTGCTGTCAGAGCCCTGAACTTAGTGTGTGTCTCGAGCACTTCGTGCCCTCCAGCACTATCCCCATCAAAGTGTTGCCGATGGAGGCCGCCGTGCACCTGGAGAGGGAATCTAACTTTGGACCCCAATCCTAGAGGCACGCCCCTCTGGCCTTCTCTCCAAAATCCAAGGTAGTGCGAGGACCAGAGAGGGAATACCGATGTGCTGCACTCCTTCGAGGGCGGGCTGTCCATCAGTAAGGATGCTGCACTGAGTTGCTGAAAGCTACACCACACGCTCACGAGCAGCTGATTACTTTACACGAAGGGTGAGGACCCTGATAGGTCTCCCTGTGACATTCTGCCAGGTGTGCCCTCTCCTCTCTCCTTCCCTGGTGACCGGGCCCTGGGGCATTGCTCTCCAAGGTAGTGACTCTATAGCAGGCACATGGAGAGGTGGGGGATTGCTTCTGTGAAACTTTATCCGAAGTTATCGTAACGGGTGTAGTAGGTGTGCAGGAGTTCCTGTAGCCTACAATTCTTGTATAATTACTGTATAAGGTTTACTAGGAGCCCAGGTACACCGGCCCTATGTTTTCATGATGGTATCTGTGTTATGCCCCCCGAAATGCCATTACAATAATAGCACCCAGGAGATAATGTATAGGCTTGCTCTTAAATTATTACTTAACATGCCCTGATCGTAGGTTGTGTGGCATTTTTTCTTGCATTTCCAGAATATTGAATCATATTATGTATGTATGTATGTATATAGTATTTATAGAGCGAGTTCCGGCCCAAGGGCATCAAAGCGCTAACTAAGGTGAATCGTGCACACACTAAAGAGAGGAGGGAAGGCCAGATCAATGGTGTGGAAAAAGTCACGTCTTAACCAATTTTCTGAAAGTTAAGTAACTGTGCTCCTTTCTTAATTCCAGAGGGAGCGAGTTCCAACACTTTGCAGCGGCTACTGTAAAGGCTTTATCTCCCCATTTCACCTTAAAGGTACAGGGAATCTGAATGTTATAAGTTCCAGCTGACCGCAAATGCCTCTTTGGTCTGTACCAGTACAGTTTGGAGGTCAAATATTTAGAGCCGATCCCATGGGCGGCTTTGTGGGTCATACAAAGAGTTTTGAAAATAATCCGCTGGGCCACCGGGAGCCAATGTAGATATTTGAGGCTATCTCTAACAGATGCCGATCGTGGGAGGTTCAGGTTCAATCTGGTGGCCCTGTTTTGTATCAACTGAAGTTTATTTAGAGATCCTTTATCCAGGTTAAGTAATAACGTGTTGCAGTAGTCAAGTTTAGACATAACAAGAGCTAGAATGACTGTGATTTTCCATTGTCTTTGAAGATATGGAAAAACGTTTTTTAGCTTTTTCAAAATACACGTGCAGGATTTTACTGTATGGTTAACCTGTTTTTTGAAGAATAGGCAATCATCAAAAAGAATTCCTAAATTTCTCGTGGTGGTAACAGGATCAGGAAAGGTCCCACAGTCTTTAGGCCACCACCGCGGGTTCCACTGCTCCCTACCGTTTCTAAAACAGAGGATATCAGTTTTATCGCAGTTCAATTTCAGCCAGTTAGACTTCATCCAGTTGTTAACTGCTTGCATGCAATTGCTGAAACGGGCCCCCACTTCCACCCCATTCTTGTTAAGTGGGATGATCAGTTGCGTGTCTTCTACATAAGAAGTCGGGATAAAGCCAAAGGAGCGTATTATCTCCGCCAAAGGGGCGACTTACACATTAAATAAGGTGGGACTGAGTGAAGAGCCCAGCGGCACGCTGCAGGGCAGAAGGTAGACAGGAGATCTGAAATCTCCACAACTAACCGTCGTCCACCTATTGGTTAAAAAGGATTCCAGGAGCTTAAGGGCTTGTTCTCTGGGACCTGTCTGATATAAACATGCAAGAAGAATAAGAGGTGAAATGGTGTTGAAGGCCGCAGATAAATCCAGTAAGATCAAATATGCCCCCTGGCCCTCGTCAACCATTCTCCAAATAGATTCAGAAGAGGAGATAAGAGCAGATTCTGTGCTGTGTGATTTCCTAAACCTGTGTTGAGAGACATCTAACCCTCCTGATTCTAGCAAACAATTGACCAATTCTTTATTAATAAGATGCCAGAAAAGGAAGCAGAGCAATAGGACGTAAAATATTTAAATCTTGACTGTTTCCAGTTTGCTTTTTCTTGAGGGGGATCACAACGGTCTCTTTCCTTACGTCAGGAAAAATGCCTGAAATAATAATTTCCTGAAAAATAGGAACTAAAATGGGGGTGACCAAATCGGGAACCAGTTGGAGAATAGCAGGAGGACAGGGGTCCAAAGGGGAGCCGACTTAATTTCCAAAATCAATTTACTAATACTATCCTGGGAGGGAGTTTGGAACTTAGATAGCATGTGATGGCTAGTTTGGGAGTTTAATTGTGGCGTGATAGAGCAATCTGCCTTTCCCTCATAAGGGGTAAAGTTTGCATGAATGTTTTGAATTTTGCTTTTTAAGTGTTTGGCTACTTTGTTGCAAAATTCTTAAGAATTCTCCAGGTCAGGCATAATAGGGGGAGCAGATAGAGCATTGATAACTTTGAAAAGCTCTCTGGAGGAGTTTGAGGCCTCTTTAATTCTTAAGGTGTAATATTCTGATTCGCTTTAAGGCTGGATTCCTTGCACATTTTGAGTGTGCTCTTTAAATTATCTTGCTCCTTTAAAATGGGACTAAGGGGGTCATTCCTAGATTGGCGGGCGGCGACGGGAACCGCCAGAAGACCGTACCGCGGTCAAAAGACCGCGGCGGTCATTCTGAGTTTCCCGCTGGGCTGGCGGGCGACCGCCAGAAGGCCGCCCGCCTGCCCAGCGGGAAACCCCTTTCACGAGGATGCCGGCTCCAAATGGAGCCGGCGGAGTGGAAGGGGTGCGACGGGTGCAGTGGCACCCGTCGCGATTTTCAGTGTCTGCATAGCATACACTGAAAATCTTAATGGGGCCCTGTTAGGGGGCCCCTGCACTGCCAGTGGCATGGGCAGTGCAGGGGCCCCCAGGGGCCCCACGACACCCGTTCCCGCCATCCTGTTCCTGGTGGTGAAAACCGCCAGGAACAGGATGGCGGTAAGGGGCTCGGAATCCCCATGGCGGCGCTGCAAGCAGCGCCGCCGTGGAGGATTCCCTGGGGCAGCGGGAAACTGTCCCGCCGGTTTCCCGTTTCTGACCGCGGCTTTACCGCCGCGGTCAGAATGCCCTCGGAAGCACCGCCAGCCTGTTGGCGGTGCTTCCTCCGTCACCTACCCTGGCGGTCTATGACCGCCAGGGTAGGAATGACCCCCTAAGTCTCCAGCGACGCTCCTGTTGTCAATATTTTCTTTGAAGGAGTTTCAGGTCGTGGGAGAACCAAGTTTGACTGGGCTTCTTGGCAACATGTGGGGCACAAACCTTAAGAGGGACTAAATGATTTACAGCCATTACAATTCCCTGGTTGAAACAATCAAGCAGGGACAAAGAGTATGTGTTAGTCTTGTTCCAGCCGTGTTCTAGCGCCGGTCTCCGATATTCAGCTTTAATGTTTTTCAAATGCCTTATTAACTTGTTGTGGGGTTTAGGTGCAGGGGGAAGTTGCCTATGAATAAATTTAAAGATCAGAAGAAAATGATCCGCCCAACTTAAGGGGGTAGTCGTGAGTTCTAGCTGATCCTCGGTGCGAGCAAAGACCCTGTCTAAGGTATGTCCTGCTATATTAGTAGCAGTTGATACCTTTAATACCCAGTCCCAGGATGACATAAGGTTGAGAAATTCAACAGCCGAGACATTATTGATTTCATCAAAATGGATGTTGAAATCTCCTAATATAATGGCTTTCAAGGACATAACCAACGGTTCCAGCAAGTCAGTCCAGATCTGGAAAAACTTGAGGAGGGATTCGGGAGAACGATAAATCAATAGTCCTTCCGAGACTATAGAATTGTGATACAAAATTTTTATAAACATAGTTTCACAAACATCAGAAGGGAAGTTGGTGCAGTTCCAGCTGCATGCAAAATCTGAGCTACAAATAATGGCCAAGCCTCCTCCCCTGCCCGTTGTCCTGTCTATCCTGTAAAAGGGGTAGCCCAGGGGAGTGGCCTCAATAAAGTCTAGGTCAGATTCAGGTCTCGCCCAGGTTTCAGTAATGAACAGGCAATCGATATTGTAAGAATAGATAAGTTACCTAATTTCAAATTTATGTTCGGGGAGCGATCGGGCATTAATAAGGGCGTAATATATCTGTCTCCTACTTGCCTCGTAATTACCAGTATAGCTATTTCCCGGCTTGGCTCTCCTGTCATGCTGAGCTCTGTTCTCCTCCAAAGTGAGAGGCACTGGCATTTCCCATTTACATAACCTGCATTTCCAGGTAGCTGGTTTGCCAGGGGCCACTTTGTGCGGGCACGGATTCCCTGCAAAGCTACAAAGGTCTGTAGGAGTGAGAGCATCCAAATGGTAAGTATGGATATTGTCGCGTTAGTGCAGGCATAAATGGTGTCTGGACCGCTAACCAGGTGGATGCGGTCCAGAGAGAAAAACCAGAAGTCGGGCTCTGACAGACCCTACCTTCCGTGCAAGGCCATAATACCCTCAGCAAACAAACTTCCCAACACCCCCAGGTAAAGTCAAAAACAGCGATTAAAAGCGTCTAATTTGAAAAAAAAAAAAAAAGCATTTTAAAAAGTGATTGTAAGCACATCAAAGACACATAAAACATTAAAGATTAAAACTGGTTTGTAAAAAGTAAAAGTGAAAATAGCGGCAACACACGCTCACGTCTGTTACAGTAATGACAATGCATGTGCAACATTCATGACATGTCGCTTTTGGTCTAATAATATATATGTACAACACAGAACCATTTCTTATATAATCCTGTGTGGAGTCTCATTTATCATGTATTTACTGAACCACTGATGTGAATGTGTTGCGTAAACCCTTTACACATTTATACATCTGGGGATAAGCCTGACTGCTCTATGCCAAGCTACCAGGTGTAGAGGACAGGTTATACAGGTTGTATAACCCGTGTGTAACCTACATGCTCTGACTCGAGTGATGGTTTCTGCCTCACCTAGGTGCATACACTAGCCAAACAGAAATCCATTATTAACACCCCCACACTTTTGCATTTTTCTTTCCACTTTTTGCTGAAATCGTTTTTGTTGGCTTTAGGGCTGTGCGCACTTTAGTACTGCCAACCAGTACTACAGTGTGTGTACTTTCTCCTTTCAACATGGTTTAATTGGTTTAAACCAAAATTAAACATTTATTTTGCTTGTAAGTCCCTTATAGAGTGCTATACCACATACCAAGTGCCTGGTAAATTAAATGTTTCAAGTGGGTCAGCAGCACTCATTGTGCCAACCCCTTAAGTAGCACCTTAAAACACGTCCCAGGCCTGTCACTGCAACCTGCATGCAGTTTTGAACTGCCATGTCAACATGGGATTAGAATCCTCTTGCCAAACTTTAAATTCTGCTTTTCTACATTTATGTCACCCCCTAAGGTAGGCCCTAGGTAGCCCATATTGTAGGGTGCTTTGTAACTAAAAATCTAGGTATGTACTGTTATGTTTTGCATGTTCCAGTAGTGAAAAAACTTGTTTTTAACTACAGTGAGTCCTACCCCTCCCACAGGATACTATTGGAGATTCCTTATTATACTCAATAAGCTGTCATTTTCAATTAGGAGCAGGTAGCAATTTCATGTTTGGTGCTTCTGAGACTGTAATGATAAACATTATTTAATGGTAAAGTTGTCCTTTTCAGTACAATGTTGAAAATGTAACTTTTAGAAAGTGGGTTTTTTTCTGCCCTTTGTCCTTTTGTGCCTGTAGCCTGGCCTGGGTCACATGACTGCGTATAACTGACAGTTAAGACTTTGTGAACGTTTAGGCACCAGTTTTACTTAAAATATTATAAATTCATAACTCTGGCCCTGCTGATTAGATTTTTGTTGTTTTGGTGTGAAATAATTGAATAGAATTTACTCTGTTTTTCTAAACTGGTTTGGGATTTTTCTTGTGCTATGTTTTCCCTTTGTTACTGTTTGTACGCTGCTTAAATAATTCACATATTGCCTTTAAGTTATGTCTGACTGTTTTTTGTTCCAAGCTACTTCAGGCTAAGCACAGGTTGATTTGGTGGCTTTTTGTGATTTACCCTGCAAGGGAATGTGGCTATTGCTTGACCATGGCTCACACCCGACTCAACCAACCCACCTTTTCACATTGGTGGCAGCCCTGGGATCAGCACTTGTGTTTGTGGAGTACCATACAGTGATTTGTGCTACCAAAGAATCCCAGATAAATAATTTGACACCAGAATTGACCTTTTAAAATTGTTCTTGATTGGTCATGTTTTTTTCGAGATTCGATTCCTGCCTCACATTTTGTGTGTCTGCAACTCTTGCCTGCTAAGATGGAGTTGGGCATTGATGTCATTGATGGCTGAGCTGAGGACATTGTGCAGGGAGAGGGGACTGAAACTCCCAAAGGGTTATCCAATGTTTGAGTATCATAGCCCTTAGAGCCTGGGAGAAGGTCTGCAAAATGCAAGCTGCAGCACAGGATTGCCATCTTAATTAACCCAAATTTAAATTCATTTTCAAGGCGGTGCCTCTGATGTATAACAAAGCATGGTTGAGTATGCTTCGAGGCGAAATTAGCAGTTTCATATGGGCCTCAAAGGGAGTACCTATTGTTTCAAAGAAGTTAAGGAGGAAGAGAGAGAAAGGAGGGGGGGGGTTGGTGTTGCCTGATCTGCAATATTGTGCATGGGCCTTGAAAAATGCAAGAGAGTTATTGAATGAACCAGGGGACTCTGAGCTGGGGCAGATATTCAAAGTAATGGTGGAAATTAGCTACAGACCACAGCAGGGCTTCTTATATAAATTTGGAGCCCCATATGTTTTTAAAAAGTGAGTTTTAAGGTTTTGCACGATATGGCAAAACTGTGGTGTGCTGTTAGGAGAGTTACCAACCTATCTTATTACAGTAAGCATGCAACCTGGTTCACTGGAATGGATTAAAGACGTTCTGGCTGTACCCTTGAAAGAGGTATGGTTTCTGGAATGGGGGCATTTTTGAGATAACGGCGTTGTGATGTCATATGAGGGCCTCAATATAGAGACAGGTGGACGCTCTCTAGTTTTAAGTACCTTCAAATAATCAGCTAGATGAAGAAGGTGAAGGGTGAGGTGGGGGTCTCGAATGATTTGGAAGAGCTTTGTAGCAGAAGGCCCCTTTGAAGAATATAGTGACAAGATAGCGTTTGCTGGTAATGGACATTGCAAATGGTGAATTCACCTTGCCAGAAGAAGCATAGAGAGAACACTTGCCTGTGATACAGATAAAAGATTTATGGCAAGTATCTACTACACCTTTGTATGTTACAGTTAAACCCACCTCACTAAGGAGAAACCATTTGTTTTCAATCCATAGGGCCTTCTGGACCCCAGAGAAGCTGTCCAAACTGGGGCAAGGTAATGTGGTTAGCTGTAAGAAATGCAGTTTGGCTTCAGCTGATGATCTTCATATGTTTTTGATAGTCCTCAGCTCGCCCGGTTCTGGAAAGAGGTTGGTGAAGTAATAAGTGAAATTCTTTCCATAAATTGTCAGGTAAGCCCCTGTCTAGTTATTGTTGGGTGTCTGCAGGACCCACTGTTGGTTAATAGAGACGGCGCTAAATGTCTTTTTTATATGATTTTGCTGGCTAGGAGAGAGATCTGCAAAAAATGAATCAGAGTCTCCCCTCCATCTTTTTGGAGTGGAAAGATTCACTTGTGTAAAATTTAAAACTAGACATGAAGGAGAATAAGAAATACACATTTTGGGTTCCATTAAAAAGATGGCTGGAATGATAAAGGGAAAAAAAAAAATATATATATATATATATTTAGTAATTTCTGCAATGTCCTATGATTACACTAGTAGTTGGCCTCGAGACATACTCTGAAGGTGGTCGGTAAAAGCTGCACATATCAGAGACTTTGACCAACCCAGACAGGAGCCTCCTCCTCAGGGAGATTGATATTGAGCAAAAATGGTTCCCTCCTCCCTCCGTAAGATCCTTGGAGGTGACTCTCCTGAAACTGGCTGTTGTAGTGAATGAGGACAAAATAAAAGTTGCAGGTCAGGAGGATGATGAGGAGGAGGATGAAAGGGATGAGGTGGAGGAGAAAGTAGAGACTGAGGAGGGCTACTTTTCAAGAGCTCTGTGGTTAGAGAGAGAGAGGAGCTTTGCATCAGAATTGGAGGAGAGTAGGACACGTACAGGAGTGAGGTCCCATACTAGGCCAGCACAGGAAGCAGTGTGTGTGTGTTCCCCAGCCCTGCCCCCAAGGACCAGGGGGACAAGAGTGATGAAGGGGAGTGGCAGCTGCAGCTGGCCTAGCTGGAACTGGCTGCACAAGCTCAGAAGGTGGAAGTAGAGAGTACACTAGCCCTTTAGGAGAAACAACTAGCTCCAGAAGGAAAGAAACTGGTGGGAGCTCATGAACTGAGTTTGAGAGAGCTGGAGATATAGCTGAAACAAGCCTCAGAATCCAGAAGAAATGGTGACAGTGTTACCCCAGTGTGTGTAGAAAGTTGGCATTTTCCTGCCCTGATTCCTTTTGTGCCTGGCCTGGGTAAGACGACTGGATGTAAATGACAGTTAAGACTTTGTGATCTTTTAGCCGCTAGTTTTTAATAAAGACTTTGAGAATTCATAACCCCAGTTCTACATTTTTTCATTTTGGTGTTGTTCTGACATTAATTTATTAAAATTTACTCTAGTTTTCAAATTTGGTTTGGGATGTTTCTTGGGTTAAGTTTTCACTTATTACTGTTTGTGTGCTGCATAAATGCTTTACAGATTGCCTCTGAGTGAAGTATGATTGCCTTTTGTGCTAAACTACCCAGGGCTAAGCACAGGTTAATTTATTGACTTTTTGTGGTCCACCCTGCAAGGGATTGCTTGACCGAGGCTCACACCCCAGTCAACCAACAACCCAATTTCTCACATGGAGGATGAGGACTGTGCTCCCAGACAGTGGAAGTGTATTGCCTGCATTCCTGTAGCTGGAGGGTAGAGATCCAGGCATTGAAGTGAGGAGGATAGAGACAGGGCTTCCCTTTTCCAGGAGGCATTTTATTAGCAAGAAGCTGCTGATCAGTCTTCTTGAGCACTACCATTAGATGGATGGTAAAGGTGAGGGGTAGGGATGTATACATGTTGTGAAAAGTGAGAAAGTTTGTAGGAGAGGCATGCATTCTGTCTGTATCTGAATACTCCTTTCATTTGCCTGATGACAGGTGCACAAACCTCATACCTCTTTGTCCCTCTGTTGTGGGTGCTCCAGGTTGCAAACATCTGTGCCACCTCATTGAGAAGCCTTACTTTACACAAATGTTGTGTCTGAAGAGCACCTTGAGAAGGACACCCTAAACCGGTGCTACAATTTGAGAGAGTGGATCTGCATCCTGTCTAGAAGTTGTGTATACACAGACTACCTCACTGCAAATGTTTACACATACTGTACTATAGTATACACTTGCTAAGCTAAATGTTTGAGGTAGGCATACACAGCACCAGATGTAGATACCTTGAAGCAGACACTGTGCATGAACTTGCCTCATGTTATCATCATAATGGACGATTTACTCCATATTTCTATGATGACAGGTCAGGTGCTTACCCACTCTTCATTGATGGAGTTCCTAGGGTATGCCAGGAAATTGCCAGTGTCACCTTCTATTATCAGAAGAAGAGAAGCTATACGGTAGGGTTTGGGACCAGTTCCTAGGAGGCAGAACTTGCTACAGGATTTAATTTACTGTAATGATGCTGCTGATAGCGCCACAACAAAGATATAGGGGGCTACCTGCATGAATATTTAAGGAACAATGTCAGTGTTCAGTAATTGTGATGAATGTGATGGTAAACTACAGACTGGACCAATGGGTTTAGATTTTTAGGTATAGCTGGTGGCACTGATAATGACTTTAAATGTTCAGTGAAAGTGGTTTAAAAACTGTACATGTCTATATAGGTAGGCACGCTATATCTACTGTACAAATGCATCTTCCAGTTAATTCTCAAACTAGCGTTAAGTATATGGAAATAATGCAGTGCCATTACGTTGGCCACGTACGACGTATATTTGTACTGCTATCCGACGCTGTAAATACTCAGTAAATCAAAATACTTAAATAAATGAAAAAAAAAGCTTTTGCCAGATACCCCCAATGCAAGTGTATAAGATGGATAGCTAAAAATACAAGTAACCAGTTAATCAAAAACAACACAATCCTGTAGAAAATGCATAATATAGGACATAATCAAAGTTTTATTCAGGTTGACACAACACAGAAAAACATATTAGTTACAAAGGATATCTCGAGAGAGGATGCATCATATTGTATTCCTTGAAAAGAATGTGGAGGTGCTCTTGAAAACTATGGAATTCATCATTACATACACTGCGGTCGCATCACCCAGACAACAAAAAACAAACAATAAATAAGTACATAAATAAAGGTTCTTCTTACCCTATTAACAAACCCAGCAGTCCTAGCCTGACCTGAAGCTAGCAGCTGAGCAAAAACTGAGATATATGCTCGCTTGATATGCGGGATATTTGAGCATGAACTCTGAGCTTGTTGCGTCTCATACTTTATGAAAAATTACGCATTAGAAACATAAATGCCTCAATAATGCTTTGGCTATATAGGAGCTAGTTTTGCTTGGCAAAACAAAACTATTTACCATCATGCCAGGAAGTGTGAAAGCAACAGATCAATGGTACTACAAGGGCAAAGAACTACAGTGACATATAACGTATGTGACTTATACTGTGTGTTATATAAATATACAGATGTGGGAATAGGAAAAGAGAGGTGTCTAAAAATAACATTGAAAAATGTCTGCAGCAGTAGTAGTTTGAACACACACATCTTCCAGCTTCTTTTATCACGTATCACCACAGGACTGGTAATACTATATTCCGCTGTGCCATAATTTGACAAAGTAGACTTAGTTCAGGGAAGTTACGATAAATTCGGATCTTGTTCAGGACGACAATCGGAATTTCATGAAACAGGATCAAATATAGGCTCACGGTACTGTAGCTTCAACAAAGCACAAACAAACCCTGTGCGCTGTATACAACTGGACAAATAGGGATACTTTTTAAATTTACTTTTTGCATTCATGCTCTTTTTTTATTATATACTGTATGTTTCACCATTAGGCCCTGTCTGGCACCAGTCCGCAACTGTTAACAGTTTAAAAATCGAAGGGATCGCCAATGTTCGCCCAGAGGCAAAGGTGAAACCTGCTGGAACAGCTTCCTGTCAACAGGTCTGTGCCTACCATGGGAGTTATTTCAGGCGGGAGGTGAAGTTTTCTGGAAAAAGTCCCTTGTATGTTGGAATCTTTCTGAACTGAAGCCAATCGCACTCCTTGATCCCAGTCAGCCAGCCCGCTTCCTGCAGGAGAAAACAGAGAGACATTTCTTCATTGAGAGTGCATGTTATCCTTAGGTTTCACTGGATGCGTCACTGCAAATGATCACTAATGTTTTATCCAAAGGTATAGCCTTCTAACTTTATAGTCCGAGTGGGATGAGTCCTGCATGTTATTCCCATACGTTTTAACACCCTGAAGAGACATTTAGCAAACTAAAAGAGAGTCTTTTGATTTTGGTTTTGTTGACATAAGAATGTGGGCATTTTGAATAAGGGGCATGACATTTATTATAGTGCGCTGTTAGCAGTCAATACACTACTGTGTGGAAACTTATCCTCAAAGTGATATTAGGCTGAGTAAATGTGAGTTTAGCACGAGAATCCTGGTGTTCAGTGACCAGCATGTCAAAAGTATAGACTTTGGTGTTTGAAGAGAGAAACAAGGCATTTTATAAATAAATTTAAGGAAGTATTTAATTTCTCTCTGTAGTTGTATTTTCATTAAATGTGACTACAGGTGGCTTGAAGCCAACCCAAGACATGCAGATACGACCAAGCATATTCCGCAGACATTATACTGTTATTGTTTCAATTAATGAGATTTAATTGAATACATTGCTCTTCACAATCCTCCACGTCTCGGATTAGAATAATATTCCCTTGATAAACCCAACTGTTACCCCAATAATAAGCCCACAGAACTTGAGGAACACGTTTTCCTACAATGTTATCCATCATGATGAATAAAGGCCAAACGTCCTTATGCTGTTTTTTGACACAAGAATGGATAGTATTTGACACGTTCAGTAAACTCATGTTTGGTTCCATTTCAATAGAGCTGAACATAATCATTGTCTACCATTATTATGATTATCAACTAATTATTGGCGAAACTGAAATACTGATTCTTATGAACCTCTAAGAAGATAAATGTTCACAAACAAACGCATCATCCTTGATTGCCTCTTTAAAGCACAAATGATTTTATCTCTGGAAAGATATAATATGAAATATAAATTCGTTCACTTGCTTTAAATAATACATGAAACAAATAAGGATATCAGGCACTGGATGTGATATGCTGTATCCTGAATTCTATAGGACCAGCCCCTCTTGGAAATTTATTTATATGTTAATCACCAGTTTCATTGGGTTGTAGTAATGGCCTCTTCGTTTAATCCCTAAGGCCGATGGAAGAAACTGAAAAGCACACAAAAGCTTTCTTGCAACAGAGACAGGGTCAGGCATGAGGAGGGACCATTCTCAACCAAAGGAGCAGTTTCTGTTCCTGACCATTAGGTGATGCAAAAACGTAGGCTGACAAGTTATCAAGCAGCTGGCTCTCCTGCAGCTGGCACAGTCCCGCTACAGTCTTCACATGTGATTGAAGATAAGCCAGGCCCTGGGTCTCACTAGCAGGTGGGCACTTCTGCAGAAGATTGCAGTCAGCGATATTCTCCCACAAACAGAAGCCTCTCCTTGCACAGGACTGTCACATATGTTCTGCTTCTTGGGTACTTTAAATGCCACCTCCATGGACTGCACCATGCATGTGATCAGACATGCACAATTACCTCACACCTATTCACACACACGTCTGTGCATCCACCCTCCATACATTCTCCCTTTATGGTGGTTAGGGACCTTGGTTCAGGGAGACTGGTCAGTCCTTTTACACTGAAAGACCTGCAACTTAATTTTAATCATGAAGCCACAACTGCGAGTACCTCAAAGCATAGCTAGAAAGGGCAGTAGCCAGTCTCTGAAAAGATGTGTGCCCTCTGGGTAAGCCCTCTAGCTCAGACCGCAGAGCAGTGAGGTCTTTGGTCCTTTAACACTGAGAACCAGGAAGGGGTTCGGGATAGTTGGGCTCGCTCAGGAAACATAGGAGAAATCATAAGAAACCAGCAGGGGTCACAGCAGCATAGCTCTGCAGCGCATGCAGAGGGATTTCTATCCCAACAAGACCCAAAGCACAAACTTAGACCAGTACATGCTGCATGATATGATGACAATTTGGATAAGGTAAGAAGGAAAGTTTAATAGTAGGACATTTTCCTACTATGAAGAATATTGTACTATTAGAGCACGATGATAAAAATTGAAATTTATTTTTTCATGGAAACAAGGAGCCAGAATTGCCTGTGGAAGTGTTTGTGTTGTCCTAAGCAAAATAAATGTTGTGCCCCCCTCTAGCTTGGAAGCAGCATTTGATGCTGATGGCACCGTCGGCTGCTTCCTGGTGATGTTTTGCCCTATGAAGGGGCCCGCGGAGAGAGAGACGCAGTCTAGTCTCTCTGCGGGCGTTTTCGGGAGACAGGAAGTGGCGCGCATGGCGCCCCATTGGGTTATAGGTAAGTGGGGGCGGGTTTAGTTTAGGATTTATAAGGGGGGTGGAGGGTGGGGTTCGGCCTCTTCTCCGCGCCGAATTAGCGTGGGAGGGTCAAATTAGTTAAGAAGGAGGTAAGGAGGCAGGATTTTACCAAGGAGGGTTAGGCCGCGCTGGGGGCATTTGCTATAAGACCACCGACACGCGGGGCTAGCAGGAGGAACGGGGCGTCGTCGGAAGGAGAGGACGGCCCGGGGCATTTTGGACACACATTTTGAGACAGGGGAGGCCGCCCCCTTTGGGCAGTTATAAAATTTAATCGCCCGAACGGCGCGCATAATACGGGGAGGCCAGCTCCTTGGGCAAAAATATTTTCTGCATAAACGCGCGTGGAGACGCGCGTCTAAAATAGGCGGCCCCCTGGGGTTTTTTGGGCACCGCGGAAGACACGCAATACTAGAGCTGCAGGCACAGGCCTCGCCGACCAGAAGGCGCCGACACAACCCCGCGCGGGGCCCCAGGACAGCAAAAGGACATGCTAAGGAAGGGGAGGGCCCCTCAGGCAAACAAAAAAAATAATAATAATAATATATAATTTTTGAAAATCTGGGCTACAGGTTTTTAGGCAGCTGCCCACACCCCCAATACAGGGGATAACATAGGGATTTCCCAGAACACGGGTGCCAGCCAGACCAGGTACAAAAGGGAATAAAAAAATAATTAATTTAAAAAAAAAAAAAAAAAAAAAAAAGAGAAAATAATAATATATATAAATCTCATTTAATTATACAGAGATACATAAGTAAAACATCTAATAAGACCGCAGTAGAATAATAGCGGATAGCGACGTTGGCAACATGGCCTCAGGCCATGACGCAGAGGCAGTAAGGGCCGCACTACGCGTTTTAGGTGAAGCAGGCAGGGCGGACTTACTTAGACCAGGGGTCCTAGACCAAGCCTGGGTGGGGATGACAAGCCCCAGTAGGGCGGCATCAGGCCGGATTGTGGCTGCAATAGCGGCATGTGAGTCCCAGGACTCGGACGGGGAAGGGGACGAGGGACGGGTGGCCCCCGGGCAGGGCACAATGGCGCAGCACGATCTTCACGGGGCACAGAGCCCGTTGATGTTTGGTGGAGAGACGCAAGCCAATCAGGATGTAGGGACAGCCAGCGCGCAGGCAGGTATTGACCCTGCGGGCACAGGAGGCCACACAGCGGTGGGGGCCGGGGATGAAGGGCCAGGCAAGGATGCAGAACCACCCACACCGGGGCCCAGCGGGGATTTCGCCCCTTTAGATTTGTCTTACCATAGAGGCGAGGGCCCCAGCTCAAGTTTTTTCGGGGGGCCGGAAAAGAAAAGGGGCAAATACGCCGGAAGGCACAGGGGGGGCCCGGGGAGGGCCAAGTCAGCGCCAGGCCAAGGGGGGGGAAAGTAAAGGCAGCACAGGGAGCAGGGACCGCGGCAGACCAGAGCCCGCACACACATGGGACCTGGGACCAGGCGGAGACATGGGACTTGGAGGCCAGAATACGGGAACAGCGCAGAGGCCAGGTGGGCGCAGCTCTGCAAGGACAGGGATGAGGCACAGGCCCGCAGCGAGATAACCCCAAAACCCAGAGAGGCCAGAGGGCAAGCAGGAACACAGCAATCAGGGCTGGGAAGTGGAACATGGGTATGGGTGCCACAGGCAAAGGGGGAACAGAGACAAGAGGCTCGAGCGGCCGAAGGGTCAGTAGGCGCGGGGAAACCCGGTGACGCAGACGGTCACGGGGGCAAAAAGACAGCAATGTCAACGACATAGGTTGGCAAGAGACGGAGTACGCCGACTGGGAGCAATACGGCCCAAGCGGGTTGGCACGAAGCAATGGAGGGGTCTGCGGCGGCCTTCTCCACACCGGGGGACCACGGATACCGTCCCGATGACACGCGTCATGCGGGGATGGAAACAAGCGCAAGTACATCAACTAATACAAGAGATTTTGGCCAGCACAAAGGCCAGTGGGAAGGAGAGGACGAGCTGGAACTGGACTACGAGGAGGAAGGGGATGAATGGGATGATGGCGAAATACGAGATTGGGAGGTGAGCGCTGTGAAAAAGGGTGGGGGGCGAGGGCGCAAGAGCGGCGCAACCTCTTCGTGCTCTGTTTTGCAGGTGGCAGATCCGTTGGAAGGCCCCACGGGTGGTCAGCAGGTCACGCCGCGCGGCAGAAGCCTAAAAAGAGTACCAAGAAGTCTGGGAGACAGCGCTGGAGGTAAGAATTGGTGGTCAGTGTGGGGTGAAGGGGGAGGTACAACAAGGGAGGCTAACACAAGGAGGTCCATTGGGGTAGGAGACGGGTCAGTTCTAGAGGTAGCAGGCAATAGCGACATACAGAAGACGGTTGAGAACAAAGATAAAGAAGGCACAGCTACGATGGGTACGGCCACGACGGGAAAGGCAGATACGGGGGAAAAGACGGTAGAGGACAAGGAGGGGGTAGGTCACAAGAAGAGACTGCCGTACATGGGTTTAGCCATGCCACTAGGTTCGCATGTGGCCGAGAAAACAAAAAGTAAAATATGGAAACACGAATATGTAGATGTGTTTAAACTACTGCATAGGGACATACAGGCAAAGGAAGGGTCCAAAGAGGAAGAATGGGAACTAGCACGTAGGCCCCGGGTACCTATAACAATGGATAACTGGACATCGGCTTTTTTGATATTCGCCAGTATATACTGCGAGAAATACCCGGACAGGGCCATTGCACTTTTTAAATACATGGATATAATTAGAAAGGCCCAAATGCATTTTGGAGGGTTCGCATGGCTCAGTTACGATGAAGAATTCAGGGCCCGGGTGAGTGTCAATCCGGAGAAACCGTGGGGTGACGTGGACCCCGAATTGTGGATGCAATGGATGGCATCGGCGCAGACAGCGGCGTCCACTCACACTGTGAGTGGCCTGCCAGTGACTTACAAGCCCTTTCAAGCTTGCCCCGCCCATGGAGGGGCGGGCAATACCACTAAGACGACAGGGACAACGGCGGGGGCTTGTTGGAACTTCAACAAGGGTTTTTGTTCCAGAGCACAATGCAGGTTCAAGCATGACTGCTCCAAGTGCGGGGGCCGTAATCCAGTGACCCAATATTTCTCCCTGTCCAGCCCAGCTGAACAGTGAAGGGCTGCTAGAGGGAGAGGGGCGCATGGCACTACTGCGCCAAAAGGGTCCTACACCAGTTAGACTGGAATTTCTGTTGCCATGGTTACATATATACCCAGACATGGATAAAGCGCGTTTACTTGAATGGGGTTTTAGAGAAGGTTTTAGAATAGGTTACCAAGGCCCTAGGCAACGGAGATGGGCTGACAATTTGCGGTCAGCCAAAGAGCGCCCGCAGATAGTGCGCGACAAACTGGCAAAGGAGGTAGGTTTAGGTAGAATAGCAGGCCCATTCTCCGGGTGGCCAAGTGACACCTTGATGATATCCCCTTTGGGAGTGGTACCCAAAAAAGCACAAGGGGAATTTCGTTTGATACATCATTTGTCTTGGCCGGAAGGGACGTCTGTCAATGATTTCATTGCCCAAGGGGACTCTAAAGTAATTTACGCGTCAGTCGATGATGCGATAAAGTTAGTTTTAAAGTGCGGCAGGTTAGCGGAATTGGCAAAATGCGACATTCAATCAGCTTTTAGACTGCTCCCTATTCATCCAGCAGACTTTGACCTCTTGGGCATGCAGCTGGATGGCAACATCTATGTGGACAGGGTGCTGCCCATGGGTTGCTCGATATCATGTGCTCTTTTCGAGACTTTCAGCACCTTTTTACAATGGGTTTTTGTGAGAGCGAGTGGACACAGGTGGGTGACGCATTACCTAGACGATTTTTTATTCGTAGGGCCTGCGGCATCTGGGGCGTGTGGGCGGGCTCTGGACGCTTTTCAGAAGCTGGCACAACAGGCAGGTGTGCCTTTGGCTCCGGAGAAAACAGAAGGCCCCGTGCCGATTCTAACCTTTTTGGGCATTGAGCTGGATACGAAAAACAATTGGTCGCCAGGTTGCCAGCGGCAAAAGTGGGAGAGATACTAGATTGCCCGGCAGAGGTGCGCACTTTGCGCAACATGGACCTGAGAATGGCTCAGAGGCTTTTAGGCTACCTTAATTTTGCATGCAGAGTAGTTAGGGGAGGTAGGACTTTTTGTAGGTGGTTGGGACTTTCCATGTCAGGTGCCGTACTTCCGCACCACAGGATACGAGTATCATTGACATTACGAGAAGACATTAGAATATGGGAGATTTTTCTGAGACACTTCAACGGAGTGCCGATGTCTTTTGGGGAGTCGGACACGGTATGGCAGGTCCAAATTTTCTCAGACGCAGCAGGAGCAACAGGTTTTGGTTTATATTGGGACGGGAGGTGGTGTGCGGAGACATGGCCGGCAGCTTGGATACAACAAGGGAGAAGCATTGCGTTCCTGGAGTTTTTTCCCCTTTTAGTGGCACTGGCAGTGTGGGGACAGGAATTAGCTAACAGGACAGTGATTTTTCAGATAGACAATATGGCAGTTGTAGAGTTGGTAAACAGACAAAAAGCAAGGGACCTCAGAGTTTTGCGCTTTTTGCGCCAGTTCATGCTGATATGCTTGTCCTTGAGTGTTATTTTTAAAGCTGCACATATACCGGGGATATACAACGAGATTGCAGACTCCCTATCTCGTTCACAGTGGCGGCGTTTCCGCGAATTGGCACCTGGAGCGGATCAGAACAAGACTGTGGTCCCGGCAGACATCTGGGAATGGGGGGCTTGATGATCACGGGGCTGGTGGAGATGTCATTAGCAGTATCCATGCGGCATAATTACAGATTGGCATGGTTGGAGTTTCAATCTTTTGAACATTTCGGGGGCCATTTTTTGGCGCAAAGCCTGCCAATGCTCGAGGCTAGGACTAGACGTTTCGTGCTGTTTCTGATCGGGGAGGGTTTGTCTCCAGCGACAATTGGGGGGAAACTGGCTGGTGTGTCTTTTTATGGAAAACTGTTTTTCGGTTATGATCCAGCGCACAGTGATTTATTGGGGAAAATGCTGAGGGGGTGGAGCAAGGTTAGAGCGAGGGGAGATAAGCCAGCAAGAGAACCCACTACTTTCGAAATGTTGGTGGAGATGATACAGGTTTTACCAGTTTGTTGCAGGGATGAATATGAGGTGGGGCTATTTCGTTTATGTATGTTGTGGATGTTTTTTGGCGCTTTTAGAGTATCCAAGTTGTTGGGGGTGGGTAAAGAAATCGGGGTAAGGAGAAAAGAGGTATGCATGCATAAAGACAGGTTGGGAATATGGCTAAGACGGTCAAAAACTGACCAGTTAGGGAAAGGCAAGTGGATATGGTTGGAAAAAGGGGGAGTGGAGTTAGCTTGCCCGGTCGAGGAGTGGGTCATTTTCAAAGCTAGGTGGCCAGGGGCAGGTGAAGCAGGGGTTTTCATGTATGTGTCGGGGAAAAAGCTAACTAGTTACCAATTGTTACAAGTTATGAGAATGGCTCTTGGAAGGATAGGGCGGAGGGCAGGCGATTATGGAACACACTCATTTAGGATTGGCGCGGCAATGGAGGCGGCGCATTTGGGCTGGTATTGGGCTAAGATCAAGGCCATAGGGAGATGGAAGTCAAGGTGCTGTGAGCGATATGTTAGGCATTGAGGAGAACAGACAGACAGGTGGGGGGAGCTGGGGGGGGGGGTTGCGCATCCAGACAATCTGTTACAAAGTTTTTTCTTTACAGGCTGTGTGGCTGGGCCGGAAACGGGAAAGATGACGACATGGTTGGTCGGCCATTTATTCGTGCATTGGGTGGCGAAATTTGCAGAGAAGCAAATTTATGGCAGATCATTGGGACTGCCCAGCAGAAGCCATGAAGTGCATTGGTGGGGCAAGAGTGGTATGAGGTGGGGGAGCCTGCTCCCATGTATCACGGGTAACTTGCCACAGTGGGGATGCCCAGATCTGTTATTGATTCATCTGGGGGAGAATGATTTAGTGAAGCTATCGGGGCTCACTTTGATTCAATTGATGCAGAGGGATTTGGAACTTCTAAAACAAAAACTATATGGAACATGCTTGGTATGGACGGAGTTTGTGCCAAGAAGGGCATGGAGAGGGGCGATCAATCATGGAGCCATAGAGCGGGCTCGGAAGAAATTGAACAGAGCAATGAGAGTTTTCTGCTGGGCCCAAGGGATTAAGGTTTTGAGACATGGGGACATAAAAGAACAAGAACAAGTTTTGTTTCGTGACGACGGGGTCCATTTGTCACAGATGGGTAACGCGTATTATATCACAGAGTTGAGACTGATGTTAGAAAGTGTATGGGGTACGAATTTGTGTACCCGGAAATAAAAGAGGGTGGGGCAGAGAAACGCCTCACGGGTTTCTCTGGTTGGCAGGAGATGGGGGAGGGTGGAGAGCCAGGTGCGGGCTTGTCCACCCTTCCAGGGGGAAAAACAAGGAAGTGAAGGATCAGAGCGGGGAGGGGTAGGCTACAGGCAGGGAAGGCATGGGAGGAATAGGGGAGCATATAGGGTAGGAAAATTGAAGGGAGATATCTGAGGAGAAAATAAAGGAAAGGGAATTGTAAAGGTTAAAGTCTGTTTTAAAAGATGACACAGTTAAATGTTTTAAGTAATGTTGTTTAAACCCTGTTCTAATAAATTACCTTTTACACCAACAAGAGTGTCACATATGTATGTCCCGATGAAGGGGCCCGCGGAGAGAGAGACGCAGTCTAGTCTCTCCGCGGGTGGTTTCAGGAAACAGGAAGTGGCACGCAAGGCGCCCCATTGGGTAATAGGTAAGTGGGGGCGGGTTTAGTTTAGGATTTATAAGGGGGGTGGAGGGTGGGGTTCGGCCTCTTCTCCGCGTCGAATTAGCGTGGGAGGGTCGAATTAGTTAAGACCACCCACCCACCCAGCTTAGGAAGGTAGGGGGAGGAGAGGATAAATAGGTAGGGAAGCGCGGGCAGGTAGGGGCGGTTAACAGTCATTTAGGACAGGTGAGTTGAGAGAGATGGCAGGAGATGGGGGAGGGTGGAGAGGCAGGTGCGGGCTTGTCCACCCTTCCAGGGGGAAAAACAAGGAAGTGAAGGATCAGAGCGGGGAGGGGTAGGCTACAGGCAGGGAAAGCATGGGAGGAATAGGGGAGCATATACGGTAGGAAAATTGAAGGGAGATATCTGAGGAGAAAATAAAGGAAAGGGAATTGTAAAGGTTAAAGTCTGTTTTAAAAGAAGACACAGTTAAATGTTTTAAGTAATGTTGTTTAAACCCTGTTCTAATAAATGACCTTTTACACCAACAAGAGTGTCACGTATGTATGTCCCGAGAGCTGGCCATGGAGGTCAGTCCGGGATTTTGCAGGAGCAAAAACAAGCCATTTGACAGAATGGCGACTGCGATCCACTGCAGTATAATTTTTTTAAATAAAAAATATCTTTGTAAAATGGCTGAAGAAAGTTACATGTCCAATTACTGTTGGCGAGTTGCCTCCCACCTCGCTGTCAGGTTTATTAAGACGCAGGCGCACTTAAACATTTTCTTGTTAGAACCTGCAAATCACCCAGGTGACGTCTTAGAAGAGTATTGATTCACAATGTTTTCCAAACACTCTATTTAACCAAAAGAGACACCACTATTAAATTATACTGGGCTACCTTTAATGGTAAGTGTCAGTACAGACAGTTTCAACTGCAACGAAAACGAGCATTTTAGACTGTCAATAAGTGTAGAAAACTGGAAAGAGAAGTAATGCTCACCTCAAACATGCATAAGCAACAATATCAAAATACACAAGAGGTTTGCTACCTTTCAGATTACACTGCACAATTTTGAGTGTTTCTCATTTTAATGCATGCTCCAAGCCAGCCTTATGCTCTAATGCACTTTGGTACTAAAATGGAAGTTTACATTTTTCATGCCATTGCAGTGAAAATAAGTGTAAATCAAACCAATAACACGTTATTTAGAACAACCGTAATAATACAGTCACACTCATGTATTTAGTACTACGGCGCAAAGGTCAAATTTCATGTAATGACAACAGTATACCAAAATTGACATGAGCAATTGACTGTTTACTGTCTTACAATTTGCAATAACTCTCCTGATAGTCACTAGATCTCTTCAATGTGATTTTAGCTTATTGCACAAGTTGAATCCTTAGCATCATGGTTTTGTATAAACTATATATTTAAAGCAAATGCACATGGAAACATGACATATGGGAGGTGCATAGAATCTAATACGCTACTTATCACCTTTTATGAAGAGAGGGCGGAGCAGCATCATGCACCAGCGGCTTAACCTATTGTAAAGTAATGTCTCTCCCTACAGTTGGCAATAGTAATACATTGTGGATTACTCTGTGCATTTTTCTGAGTGTGTGTGTGTGTGTGTGTATGCATAAACATTGACAAAGGATGTGGTTAGCCAAAACGTGTCCGAAGCGGCAGGGTTCCGATTTCTAAAATAAGGTATTTGATGTTCAAGACTCCTAGAGGGTCCGCATCATCTTTCGGCATTGACCGAAGGTGGATTGAAATATATAAATAGATAGATAGATAGATACATAGCACTGATTTCTTTATGAAGATTATTGATATACCCTGGCAGAGTACTTATTTTATAGTAACAATGGATGTGAGCTCTCTTTACACTTGTATTAATCATGATCAGGGTATTGCTGCATGTAGACACTTTTTCAGGGATGACGCCATTTGTTATTATGACCATTCCAGGATGTTACTGGACATGTTAAGATTCTGCCTGGAGAATAATATTTTTCTTTTTAATGACAGATGGTATAGGCAAAGAACCGGGACTGCAATGGCAGTTGATTTGCTCTCATTTTTGCTAGGATTTTTATGGGTTGTTGGGGACAACAGGTAGTATGGACTGATGACAATGAGAAGTGGACCAAACATATTGGTGGTCATTATGACCCTGGCGGTATTACTACCGCAGGGCCAAAATGACGGGAGATTAATTGCTGGGATGTCAGGCAGGTGCGCTCCTAACTGTTTGTGACTTTAAAGGCTCCCTTGAGCTACTGGGCTGACGAGCTCTGGAGCAGGCACCAGCATGCCAGGGAAGAGGTACTGAAACCGGGGGATTTATGGCAGCATTCCCAGCACCCCGCAAATATGTTCTCTGCTGAAGAAGGGATTAACCCAGAAACACATGTGTCCAGAGATGCACAGTAAAGGCTGTACCTACTTAAAGGTGAAATATTTAAAAATTAATGGAGTTCGTTTTTTGAAGATACTACATCTACCATGATGCAATGGGGCAGATTAATTGCTGGGATGTCAGGCAGATGCGCTCCTAACTGTTTGTGACCAAAATGACGGGAGCACCGCCAACAGGCTGGCAGTGCCTCCCGGCGTATTATGACCGCGGCGGTTGCGCAGCGGTCGCACCGCTGGGGCCGGCGGTTTACCGCCACAATGGCCCCGGCGGATGTAATCCACCAGGGCAGCGCTGCCCAGGGGATTACGACACCCCGACCGCCAGCCTTTTTCTGGCGGTCTGAACCGCCAGGAAAAGGCTGGCGGTACGGGGTGTCGTGGGGTCCCTGGGGGCCCCTGCACTGCCATGCCACTGGCATGGGCATTGCAGGGGCCCCCTGACAGGGCCCATGCAGCTTTTCACTGTCTGCTGTGCAGACAGTGAAAAGTGCGACGGGTGCAACTGCACCCGTCGCACGGTCGCAACACCGCCGGCTCCATTTGGAGCCGGCTCCTATGTTGCGGCCATGATCCCCACCGGCCCAGTGGGGATCTCCAAATGGCCGCGGCAGGGGTGCGGCCGCATTGGCGGCCGCATGGCGGTCAGATCTTGGCGGGCGGCTCGTAATGACCCCCATTGTCTTTTGGACAAGGTTCATAGATGATCTTTTTATCATTTGGGACAAGATCAAAGATTCCTTTTATAATTTTTTTCAGGATAATTTAAAAAATGACCTAAATTTGAAATTTACTTATAAGATAGTTAAAGAGGAGATAGAACTTTTGCATGTTTTGGTCCGAATTGAAGAAGGGTCAGTCCATACTTCCTTATACTGTAAACCCACGGCAGGAAATAGTATTTTACATGGGCGGAGCTATCACCCAAGTAAACTGAAATGAGTATCTCATAAGGGAAGTTACTATGAGCTAGACTTAATTGCAGCAGTGCTGAGTCTTATTAGTTAGAGGAAACAAAAATGATTGAGAGGTTTAAAATCAGGGGGTGTCCTCACAGATTTTTGCAGATTGCAATAGAAAAGGCCAGACTAAGATCTAGAGATGATTTGTTGGTGATAAGGCAGTGCTTAATTTGTGCTTGTTGTTTCTAGTGCAGAGCACCAGCACTTACTTTTGAGGGCCGGTGCCTAATTTTCTGCCTCAAGCATTTATTGTGATCAAAAGACACATTTGAGAAACGCGAAGGAAGAGAAAACCAAAAAAAGTGTCACAAAGGGAGAGAGCAGAAAGCTGCAGGAGTGAGCCGTAGGGGCAGGGAGGGGATGTAAATGGATTAAAGAGGTCAGTGATGGCTTCAAGAGGTGTGCTTTGGGCACCGGCACTTTTTCATTTACAAATTAAGCACTGTGATAAGGGATAGGAAGAAGGATAATATGAAAAAGGTGAGGCTGATCACGACTTACAATGTAGATTCTGAAACAATCAGAAAAATGAATTCTAGACATTGGCATCTGGTTAAAACTGATTTTATGATTGGTTCTGAGTTATCACACTATGCATTAATAAGTTACAGGAAACTGCCATCTTTGAAGGATAGATTAGTACATAGCCATTTTACTACAAAGAAGGAATTTGGGAGTTGGCTGAAAGACCAGAAAAGATTTTATAAATGTGGACACTGTAAAGCTTGTAAGAACAGCAACAATGTAAAAAGTTTTCACCTTCCCAAAGGTAAAACTAGGGATATAAACAAATTCACCACATGTAGTAGTGATCATTGTGTCCATGTACTAAGTTATCCCTGTGGATTACTTTGTGTGGGGAGTACTATCTTTCCGGATGAGAAAAGGATTATAGAACATATGAGAGCCATCAAAAATGTTGATATTAGTTATCCAGTAGCACGACATTGGTCTCAAACCCATGATCGAAATGTTGACATGCTATCTTTTTATGGAATTGACAGGGTCACTCTAAGCAAAAGAGGTGGTGAGAGAGAGAAGAAGATTAGAATCATGGAATCTGAAATCATTATCCATCTAAATAGCTGTGAACCAGGAGGTTTGAACTCAGATGAAGAACTTTTTGTGCATATTTGAATTAGTGCAAACTGCCATCCTTTGAATAAAATTATGACACAGAGTTACAAGTTCATGATGTGAAAGATTTTCTAGAAACTCATTCATTATATGGCCACTTGGCCTTTATGTTATAATAAATGAAAGTGAGATTTATGCACCTTTACTCATTAATGACATCTGTCTGAAATGAGATAATTTCAAATTATCATGTAAGGAGTGCAACTTGATTGATATATATGTAAATGATGGGAATTGAGATTTATTTTTATTTTTTACATTTGTCTGAAAAATGAAATTTCCTTATTACATTGTCAGCACTACACTTATATATTTGTATATATTAATTGTTGACAGACATTTATGGGTTTATGTATTATTTGTTTCTAAATATGTGAAAATGTGAAAAGTATGTTTTCATTATGGAACTTGTTAGTCTCGTTCCAAGGAATTGATTTTTAAAGTGAGTTGGGCACAAGTGTCAATATGGCTTGGAAGAAGATTGTGTAGATCGAAACATGTTGCCAAAAAGGCATTTTTCTGGAACTCTGTGGAGGAGTGCGATCATTTGGTGTTTATGCAGATCAGCGTGGCACCTCGTTCACTGAAAAAAGCAAAGGCTACAGGGATGTTATAGTTATGAAATAGAATTTTAACAACACATAGAAATTCACTGAAAAAAAGAAGGTTATTGCATTTCCTAAATGCCCAGTTTGCATTTAGGAAAAGCATGATAGATGTGCATAGGAAATCGCATATAGGAATTCCTTATTTGTGATTCCCTATTCGGAGTCACAATTTTAGGGAATCGCTAAACTGCAATGCCTTTCATAGACTGCGATTCGCACCGTTTTCGAATGCAAAATATCTCGATACATCTGGCCCTTAACCTTTACATACTACTAAGGTGGGCGGGGCCAAACAGGGAAGCATCCGAGTGATTTCCACATGTGAGTACTCGTAGCAATTTAAAGGGAGAATCGTGCACTCTGCTCTCACCAGGACAGGACAACAAAGAATCCACTGGTCACAGCCACATACAGATAGCGCTCCAATAGATCAACCTGCAGTCAACTCCACAAAGGATTAAAGATTGTTTTTCAATATGGAATCTCAGAGAAAACACACTTGCTTTGCTTTTGCCAAGCCCAGGAATTAGGATCATTTGTCCTTTACAGAAGTAGAGCTTCAACAGGGGGGCCTGCTATGATTACATTTGTAGGTGCTTCCTTTTGAGGATTAATTTCTGAGAAATTACCATTGCTAAAGCCTAGTCCCAAGATGGCTCCAACACTTCCTGGTTGAAGTGTTGGCAGCCAATCAGAGCTCTGCATTTCCCTGCACCAGCTTGTTATTCTTCGTGAAGTTGTTGTGTAGAAACCACGGCCCTAGATATACAAATTTGGATTTCCTTACATTTCTCAACAACATCTAAACAGAGTTACACCAAATAACAAAAAACACAATGTGAGGAACAAATTTTTTCTTTCTGCAAAATTTTGTGTTCGAGATGTAGTCGCATTCCAATCTCCTATGGGAAACACACTTTTTTGCCCCCCATCTTTTTCTCAGCCCCCGCTGGACGAATCACCCCAAAACTTTCCATGAGCAACAAGAATTACTGAAACACTTTATTTAAAAAACCTTTTTGGTGAAGATCCGTCAAATGACGCTAAAGATATAGGCATGTCAAAAAATGCTTTTCCTATGGAAACACAGTCCTAACTATAAGTACATAACATATACCTATAACATATATATATCTGTTAATTACCCAGTGGCGGTCCCCCACTGGGTAGTTAAAGTTAGGTCAGCTGTTCCATACGAAAAGTGTTTTTTTTGTACTGCTAAAAACTTTGGCACCATTTGACGAATCTCCATGAAACGTTCCAAAAAGTTGCTACTTTTTCACTAGTTTGTGCATAGAAGGTTTCGGGTTGATCCATCAGCTGGGGGCCAATAAAAAAGGTGGGTACCAAAACGCAAAATCCACATGCATTTTCCATAGACTTCTTTAAGAAGGGCTACAGCAAAAACTGCTGGTTGTAATTACATCAAATTTGACAGGAAGCTAGATGTTGGTACACAGATTGAGCTTTTTGTGATTTGGTGTATATCCGTTGAGTGGTTTTCGTGATATTAAGGTTCAAAGCAATATAGATATCTGTACATTTGGGTTTAAGGGACTCTCGCAAGAGCTCCTAGGACCCAGTTAAAAAAAATAAAGTGTTCTGATTGGCACAGGGAGCTTTTCTCTCCTTGGGTAAATTTGCTCCTGAGGGAGTCAGACTCCTGTGAGCGCTGTGAGTAGCTGCCAGCAACATGAGAAAAATGTTATTGTCAGCCATTTGAGGACCTGATGACTTAGACCCCGGTCCTGAACAAGCAAATATATATATATATATATATATATATATATATATATATATATATATATATATATATATATATCATTATACCAGTTTAACACTAAGGTTAAAAATTGTGATGAATCCACTTTTATTTTCAATAACGAAACATCCCACCACCTAACACCTACGCGTTTCGACCTTCACGGTCTTGGTCACGGTAATTTGTTACTCCAAAACATGTGCCATTTATACTGTTCCACTAAGCTATGCCTTTATGTGGCATTCTGGGATCTGTAGTTGTATATGACATATCTAGTGCCATAGCATATTACCAATAAAGTAAACTTATAAAAGTGTTACTAATACAACTAAAAGAAGACAAGTGAATAAATAAATGCCCAGAATATTCAAAACAAATATGTGATAATACAGTGTAAATGAAATAAGCAATTAATTACTACTCCTCCATGCATGTTACAATGTATTCAAGATACTTTTATCATGATTTTTATAACTCATAATAAATAGAAAACAGCCACACTATAGTGTTCCAAACGCTACGGGGATGCTATTCCCCGTATTTTTAAGTTCCTGGTCGTCTATCTATGACTTTCTCTGAGTACAATTGGCTGCAGTTACTGTTACAATATCACAGGTGGCTGTATAATTCCTCATCGTAGTTAATTCCATGGGGCATCTTGGTTTTTAATTTGATGATATATTTGGACTCCAAGCGTCTTAATTTTTGTACCCTGTCACCCCCTCGTTCATGTTTATATATAGCTGCTATACCATAATATTTCATGGTCATCCAATTCAAATCTGGATGAGTTTTAAGATGTTTTGTTATGGCATAAGACATATCTTCATTTTGTACTGCCCTTATATGTTCTAAGATGCGCTTTTTTAAAGGGCATGTGGTACTGCCCACATATTTGAGACCACAGCGACATTCTAAAACATAAACCACAAAAGAAGTCTCACATGTGATTTTTTCTTTGATCACTAGATTTTTTCCTCTAAAATCAGTTACAAACTTTTTGTCACAGCCAATTTTGCATGCTTTACATTTTTTGCAACAGAAGAAACCCTTATTGCCGCCTGTTAGCCAACCGGCAGTTGTAGACGTCTCAAAATGACTTTTAACTAACATATTCTGTAAAGATGGTACTTTACGATATGTGATAGAAGGACACGTTCTGATCCGGTGTCCTATGTCACTATCTTTTTGAATTAAGTGCCAATGTCTTCTCAATACTTTAACAATTTGATGATGTTCTTTGCTATAGTCTAGAATGAGTCTAATCTCATCTACATTCTGTTCAGAATGTGCTGGCACATTGCTTCTTTTGGCCAGCACCTGATTCCGGATATTTTCTTTTGCCTTTGATTCCCCTAACTTGACAGATTTTAGTGTGTATCCCCTATTGATAAACCTCTGTCGGGTTTCACTAAATTTTTGGTTCATATCTTGTTCATCTGAACAGTTTCTTTTTATACGGATAAATTCCCCATAAGGGATACTTCTAATTAAAGATGTAGGGTGGAAACTGGTACCATGTAAGATACTATTGGTTGCGGTGGGTTTTCTATATAATGTGGTCTGTAATGTTCCTGCTACAATCTGTACTTGTACATCTAGGAATTCGATCCGGGTATCACTAAGTTTGTATGTAAACTGTAATCCTACGTCATTGTGGTCTTAAAACTTAAAAATACAGGGAATAGCATCCCCGTAGTGTTTGGAACACTATAGTGTGGCTGTTGTCTATTTATTATGAGTTATAAAAATCATGATAAAAGTATCTTGAATACATTGTAACATGCATGGAGGAGTAGTAATTAATTGCTTATTTCATTTACACTGTATTATCACATATTTGTTTTGAATATTCTGGGCATTTATTTATTCACTTGTCTTCTTTTAGTTGTATTAGTAACACTTTTATGATAAGTTTACTTTATTGGTAATATGCTATGGCACTAGATATGTCATATACAACTACAGATCCCAGAATGCCACTTAAAGGCATAGCTTAGTGGAACAGTATAAATGGCACATGTTTTGGAGTAACAAATTACCGTGACCAAGACCGTGAAGGTCGAAACGCGTAGGTGTTAGGTGGTGGGATGTTTCGTTATTGAAAATAAAAGTGGATTCATCACAATTCTGTGAGTGCGGCATTTTTAACCTTAGTGTTAAACTGGTATAATGATTTACGGGAATAGGTCCTTCCCGGATGCCGGCACCGACGAGCAGAGCGCGCTTCCTTTTGTGGATCTGTTTGAGCTTAATATATATATATATATATATAGGGGCAGGTTAGCGATACCCTGACCCTGTAGGCACCATGGGCAAAAGTTGCAGTGTTTCTGCAGGACCCCGTAGGGAATTGTAAAAAAAAACAGGCAGATGGGGCTTCACTCTGTACTATTAATGGGAAGGGAACATGCGGCCTCCGCTTTTCTAACTACGACAGACCCTAGACATCCCACCCCCTGCCTTCACAGCCGCCGGAGAGCCCAGGGCTGAAATGAATGTATATAGTGAGGGAGATCCGTGCGGCCCACCAACCACAGACCCAAGATTTTCAAAATGGGGAGGGGGGCTACGTATCCCCCTCCCTAAGATTTTAAAGGCCCTGGTATGCCCACTCCAGGGCACTGATTACTCAAAATGGGTAGTGGGGCACAGGCCCTCTCGGAGCCATTTATCCGCAGGGCCGGCCCACTAGCTAACATATTTTTACCTATCATTATTTCATAGGAATGTTAGCCTAAGCATCTGAATGGATTTACACCAAATTTGGCAGGCAGATGGATCTTGGTCCAGAAAGAGTACTTTTTATGATTTGGTATGAATCTGTTCAGTAACTGCTGAGCAAATAAGGCGCAAAACTTTGAATATTTCAAGTAATGGAGGATCCGTGCTGGATCCACAACAGATTTGGCACTCAACCACTCATTATGATTGGCTGGCCTCAACCTGAAGAAAAGTAGCGGCCACCATCTTAGGACCATCTTAGGATTCGGGAACTCCGTCAGGCAGGCTAGGACCTTGTGGGAGGTTACAGAGGAACCACCCCTTGGGTGAAATTAAAAAAAAAACATTTTTTGGGGTTCTATGGATCCACTGATCTATGTTACACACTATATGACACTTCTAGGGATTCACTCTGGAATGGCGGGCACAGAGCAAATCCTAAGAGGTGCATAGTTGGATGGCACATGGGTACATGAATCCATGGAAACCTCCCCTGCGATCCTCCTCCTCCCCCTTCCCCCTGAAAAAGGGAGTTGTGCACCTCTGGGGGGGTTTGGCCGCCTGAGGAGGTTGAAAGCAGGATGTGGCCACAAACCTGGCTCTGCAGCACATGGATGAATGCCATGTGTGGGGTGACTGCCTGCAGGGGGGGCTAGAGGCAGGTCCTGTGGCACGACCAAAGGCAAAAATAAAATATCTCTTTACAATAAAAAAAACCTAGAAATTCACTGACAAAAACAAAGGTTAATTAACAGCATAGTTACGTGAAATGTCCAGTGACAAAGTAATGTTTTGACTCGAAAAAATACAGAACACAATTCTGTAAATCTTCAATAATAGTTACCTCAAGTCACTGTAACTGTTGTTCTAGGGTAACTATAACTGGTGCCCTTGCCATGCATTGCTAATTACCCCACATATTACATCACTCTTGACTTCTTCTATGACATGATTGATAACATCACTGAAACGTGTGCAGCTAAATTAGTGATTATTCACTATATTCAATCTATATTCTTTATACCACTCATAACCCCTTAATCCCTTTTCCCATGACCACTTACACCTCACCATCATTTATCTCTTAATCTTGCTCATAGTCCCTTATCCCCTATTGCTTTCATCCATAGCCTCCTAACTACAGGTCCCTTACCCTTCAAATAGAACACCATACACCCTTTACCCTTACCACTATTTCTGAAAGCTTAACCATTATCCTTTCCCATTGCCATTACTAAAAGCTCTTAGCCCTTACATTGATGCCCTAATTCATTAACCCTTTACATTCTGCCCTTCCAGGTATCCTTTCACTCTTACCTCTATTCCCCTTACCTTTACCTCTTTGCCCAACACCCTTAAATGTAACCCCTTACCTTAAAACACCTATGGTTAATCCCTTATCTTTATAGCTGTAGACTGAAAATGTATTTGATCATGTGCACCTAAAATATCAGACAGTGGTAGTCATAATGTTGAGATCAAGGACTTCTTAGACATGATTCTGCATGCAATACTCAGAAACTTTGTGTGCGAACGTAGGTTATCAGTTGGGGTGGATGACAGATCACCACAAATAATATTGTCACTATCTTCTTAGGTCTGGTAAAGGTTTAAGTCATTTAAACTAGAGCTCAAACCCTGGTAGATATGTCACAGAGTAGACAGGCTTAACCTAGGGAAATCATTAAAGCATTAGAAGTGACACAACTGCTAAAAATGAAAAACACAACTCAACAAAAATCCCACTTCAATTTATACAAATAGACAATACATTAATTACTAAAATGACACCAAAACGACAAAAATCTAATAAGTGGAACAAGTGACAATGGGGGTTATTACAACTTTGGAGGAGGTGTTAATCCGTCCCAAAAGTGACTGTAAAGTGACGGATATACCACCAGCCATATTACGAGTCCATTATATCCTATGGAACTCGTAATACGGCTGGTGGTATATCCGTCACTTTACCGTCACTTTTGGGACGGATTAACACCTCCTCCAAAGTTGTAATAACCCCCAATAACTTTTAATGTTTTAAATAAAAATATTTCCAAAAAGCATTAAACACTATAAAGCTCATAAAGAGGTTAATTTTATGATCTTTCTTTGTTCAGTTGAATAGTATACATTTTTAGCAAAAGTTCATTGTCTAAATAATTTGTTTGTATAGATAGCCTGTTAGAGGTGAAGTACTCTTAACATGTTTCTATCTAGCATGATGGGCCCGTAATTGAAGTTTTTGTTATATGGATCATGTTAGGGCAGCTCGCTATAATTCATTAAGATTTCTTCACCAATAGGCATGTTTTTTAGACTTTCTTTAATGATATACACAATTATGAAAGCTTGTTTTTAAAAGTGTGTTTTCATTACTGAGAGTTATTGATTTTTTTAAATGTGTGCTTTTATGGTCGTACCAACCAAATAAAGAATTCACTGACCGACATTAACCACCAATGAGGGTCGAATAGTCATGGTAGATTAGGACATAGATGCTTTGAGGCGGACTGCGATAAAGTGAAGGTGGAGTACACTAACCAGGTTTGATCAGTTCAGAGATTTTACCTTTGCACTTAGTTTTGAAAATGAAAGTCAATGTCCTTCAGCGGGACAAAGTAGCAGGGTGTGTCTGAGAAGTGCTCTATGACGCTTTACATGCATTGGATGAAGTCTCAGTGAACCTGTTGGGAAATTAAAAGCTCACGTTGGGAAATTAAAAAATTCTCACAGAGAAAGTCCTCTCCCTGGTTGGTTACTTCTTAGCTCCTTCACCTGGTCGAGTTTTCTACATCTGGATGTAGTCACATTTTTGGAGCTCGGATACTTCCAGAGCGGTAAGGCTGCTAGTTAAAGCAGAAGAGGGCTTCACAAGGTTAAATGCTTTCTCCTTGAGGTCCCACTGAAATGGATTTGCTACTGCATAAAAGCTCTGAGCCGATGAAACCTGAATCTTCAAACCAACAGCAAGGCACCTTAGTTGGATCAACTTGGCAGGCTTTGCCTGGTCCTCTGGAGCTCTTTCTAATCATGAGGTCTCTAAGTACCAGGTTTTTCATGATGCTATGTGGAGTACACTTTGACACAGTCCTGGTGAGATGTCATAACAAGTACCTTCCGCTTGAGAGATAATAACAATTTGCTCAAAGAAGGAGGAAAAATTAGGTGAATTTATGAATCTCTTTCCCAGCCAATCTTTGACATCTGGTATTTTCACACTACACTGCTAAAGAACGTTTTCATACAGATACCACTTTGTCTATCCCAGTAGGAAGACTTTATAATTTGAAGGCAACTGTTAAGGGTTTTCCAACTTTTCATGATGGGAAAGCCATGTATGTGTGCATTTCGCTGGTCACTATCCTGCAGTTCATTTCCATCATCTGCATATCTTTTCTATTTTTATGCTGCCATTCCTTGGAACTATTTCTACATTTTAGGAAAGGGAAGGGTTCCCCTTTTTAGGTCAGAGCCTACCAGACAGCACAGTGTCTTGCTGCAAAGACATCTTGGAGACATACTGAGAGCGGACCTACAAATGCATTCCACCCATTGCTTATCATTGGCTTAACATTTTGTCTCCCACTTTTGCTTGCTTTCTATTTGCTGGCTTTATTTGTTTTAGCACCTCCAGCATGTCTTTGTCTTTCATCTGGAGCATAGCTTGTTACCTGTTCTCCGATTGGCTCCCCTTCGATTCTTTGATGAGTGCTTAATCTTCTGGAATTCTATATTTCTTTTTCGTGAAACTCCATGAGAGTGGTTGTGTTTTCTAGCTGTCTCCCCTACATGCTTTTCTCCCACGCCCTCCACGTCACTTCAGGCATCATGTGCTTTTGTGCTCCTTGCTCTCATTCCTCATTTCATGTGAATAGTTTGGCTCTCTGCTTCAGTCACCCACCATCCATGTGCAAACTTCAAGCTATCAAGCTGCCTGAGCAGTGTTATGATACGTAAATTCTCGGACCTGTTGATTTCATCCGAGGGAGGAAGGCATGTTGTTGTTTCACTGCTTGACTTGTTTTTCCATGGGTCCCTCATATTAAGATCCCTATTCTGTGCATCAGCCTGAGCACTAGTGATCACACATTCCTCCATTTTTGCTAGCTGCAGCATGGCTAATAGCAAAACAAAAGTGCTATGACGCAGTCAACGCTGTCTGCTTTATTAGCGCTTTTTTTACTTAGTTTTATTATTTGGCTTTTCATTGTTTTTAGACTATGTTGTACAGCTGTTTGACTTCAGTGCAGCATGCTTGAAAGTTTTTTTAAAAAGCACTATGACGCAGCCAGTGTTTACTTTGTCATAGCACTTCATGTTGACATTTTCAATCATCCTACACAGCAGGTGGGCTGATGTACAAAATCTCTAAAAAAAGATGGACAAAGCCAACAGATCTTGAATAGGCGAGACTTATTAGCTTTCAAATGTGTGTGTAAAATAACGTTTGATTATGTGTTGCTGAGGCCCCCCACACTCTTCCTGTGCCTCCCTTATGTGTCTTTCTTTTTGTTTCACAACCCATCTTTGTTGTTTTGTATATATTGCTGTCTCCTTTTTCCCCTGCCTGTTTTTGTTCCATCACTGTGCACCTCTGAGCCACCCTGTGCCTCTTTCTTGTATGCTCATGCTGCTCTGTGACTTTCCACACTGAGGAGCAGCCAGGGAGCTTTCAATGTATGATACTGCAATACAGAGCCTAATTTGTAAAACAAAAATGAGTGCCAGAGCCCGAAGCACTGCTCTGAAGCCGGCTGCCAGTGCTATAACATGTTACCACTTTGAAAATTGGGGCGTCCTAGTCTGGAATCCACCTGATGTCTTTTTAAATGACTACTAGACACTCCCTCCACCTGTATCTCTCTCTTGCATGTCCTGGCTGTCTCCCATTTTAATGATTTTCCATGCTTTGCTTTCTCCTTCTTTCCCCTTTGTTTGTTTTCCCTCTCTTGACCCAAGCGAAAAGGCACAAGAAAACATGCGTCCATACAAAAATAACTGTGAATTTAAGTGCTGAAATTTTAAGTTAAAGTGTTGACACTCGTACAAGCACCACAGAAACATCAGTCTATGGGGTGCTTGTGCTTGAATAAACATATTCTTAATTGAAACCCTTGAAATGTTCCCCTCCTTCGTGTTATAGGACTGTTTTTCAGTTTGCATTCAAATAGAGAAATCAAAGTTTAATCTTAAAACAAAATTATTTGTTTTGCTACAAAAAAAAACTTAATTTGTGGAATATGCATTCAAAATTATAATTGATATCATAGTTCACAGACTAGTGAGAATCTAATAAAGACTGGCCCCATATTCAATTTCTTTTTACATGTAAGCTTTGACATCAGACATTATTTATAATAAATTCAAATGACACTGGTCACCTCTAATAATTTATAATATAGGTACATTTCTCTTGCCAATATTACTGAACGTTCATGTAGCTTTCATTTTTTTCAGACACTGCAAATTTTGAAACATGCTCTACAGAAAAAAAGGGAAAATGCTCGCAAATTGCAACAGTGAAACATTGCTCTGGAAATCAATTTTGAGGTCTTCTGGAATTTGGCGGAACAAGCGCTGTCTTCTAATACTGGTGAGCATACACAAATCACTAGCTATAAAAACACTTTCTAAATTAAATTTGGCCTTTTTGCTCTACTTTTTAGATCTCGGCTCTAGATGGCGTGCATGTGCTGTCTCAAACCTATGCTTATAGCCTGCCCATTGGCTCCCCATTTGCTGGCACCATTGTCGCTCCATTTTTCGTTATTCCCATTTGACAAAGCCATGCATACATCACACCTCTTCCGGGTGATAAGCCCTCACCGAGAGTACTGTAACCCTGCGCAGCAGCCATTTTTTATCCATTATTTCAAGAGTACTTTTTTTTTTAAATGGGTCCCACCACACATGAAGAGCGCTGTTGATTTAATTAGACCAGAGTTAATTATTAACGTTCAAATCGCATGCTGCTGCCTTGCTCCTGCTTGCCCCGTGACTGCGCCCACAGGGGCGACAGCCACCGCTTTCACCTCCTGTGCCAGCCGCAACATGAAGACCCTGGCACTGCCCCCTACCACCGTCCCTGCACCTCGGATCTGCAAGGATGCAGCCAGGAAGGCTGCTGCTGTGCTTTTCCTCTGAAGGACTCAATAAAGCTTGTTCCTAGTTGCCAAAAGTATAATCGGAAAAACTTGTTACAGTTAAAGGGCCTCATTCTGACTTTGGCGGGCGGCGGAGGCCGCCCGCCAAAGTACCGCCGTCAGAATACCGCTGCGCGGTCAAAAGACCGCTGCAGTAATTCTGAGTTTCCCGCTGGGCTGGCGGGCGACCGCCAGAAGGCCGCCCGCCAGCCCAGCAGGAAACCCTCTTCCACGAGGATGCCGGCTTCAACTTTCGCCACAGCACCATCAATGGAGCCGGCGGAGTGGAAAGGGTGCGACGGGTGCAGTTGCACCCGTCGCGATTTTCAGTGTCTGCTATGCAGACACTGAATATCTTGGTGGGGCCCTGTTAGGGGGCCCCTGCAGTGCCCATGCCAGGGGCCCCACGACACCCGTTACCGCCAACCAGGTTCTGGCGGTCAAAACCGCCAGAACCAGGTTGGCGGTAAGGGGGTCGGAATCCCCATAGCGGCGCTGCCTGCAGCGCCGCCATGGAGGATTCCTCAGGCCAAGGGAAAACCGGCGGGAAACCGCCGGTTTCCCTTTTCTGACCACGGCTTTACCGCCGCAGTCAGAATTGGCCTGGATGCACCGCCAGCCTGTTGGCGGTGCATCCGCTGTCCCCGGCTCTGGCGGTCCTGGACCGCCAGGGTCGTAATGACCCCCAAAGTCTTTTAGCTGGTGTCTAAACTCTGATTGCTTGACTATAAAAGAGATGAGACGCTGGGAGATTAATAATCTCAACTTTCTCAGATCACACAGTGTGATCGAGTGAGAGGCCAGGATTAGAACTCGACTCTGTGTTGTCCCACTTTACCTAAACCTAGCATATCCACCATCCATACGTACAGCTTGGCGGTACTCTGTATATCTCAGGTCGTTCTTTACCCTACACACTTCCCCCACCACGCAGCAGCTGTTGTGGCCCCTAGCAGGATCTGAGACACTGCAATGTTTGTTTTGGGGTCAATAAAACAAAACACTGTTTGAGGTTAAGCCTTGGTATTATTTGGGAGAAAATGCAGTTCTAGATGCTCTGTCTACTTTATGGTAGAAACAGTACAATAACTTGAAGTAACCAGAAAGATAAATGCTGCTCTGTTCACTATACAAATGGAAAAGATCAAAAAGCAGAGGTTGGGAACAGTTTCAAATCGACTTGTCCAAGTGCCCAATTTCTGCTACTTCCCCACCCCCGTGTAAACAAACATTGGCAAAGACAATAGGTCTCAGCAATCTGAGAGCTATAGGCATTGGCAATGTTGATGCATTGGTGTATATTAAACAATACAAATCTAGAGCCATACACAAATAAATGTACTTTGCCAACGCCTATAGCTCGCAGGTTGCCGAGACCTACTGGCATTGTCAGTGCTTGTTTTACTTTGTGTTACTTTTGCACGATTCACTTGCATTAAGCAAATTTTGCACTATAGTGATCATGAAATTCCTTATCATTTATCCTTTTGATTATTTTCATTCTTTTACTGTGAATGCTAAGTTTAGGCACTCCAACTGCATAGTTTAAGTGTTTCACTGTGGACAGAAGTCACCCATTAGCCATGATCCACTATTTGGCACAACCTAGACCGTGCACCAGCATCTTTTTTATTTTTCCATAGTTCAATTTAGTTATATATCCATTTTTGTCCGTAAGATCAGGGCCGGCTTTAGCGCTAGTGGAGCCCTGTGCAACAGTCTTTTTTGGCCCCATCTCCCTCCCCATGTCCACCTCCTTAGATTCCCTATCTACCTCCCGGAAAATGTGCCCTTCATCTCTCCGTAGCACCCCGTCTTTCACATACATTTGTTTGTTTTAAAGCGCTTGTAAAGGCTGGCTTTACTAATCCAATCAGCTATCCACATCAAATATAGTTCAGTTATTTGCAGCAGGCATTTTAACTCTCTGAGCTAGTTTATTTCGAGTCAAAGCTGCCGCTAGACAAAACTCCCATCAATATCCCTAGCAGGTACATGGATCAAAATGCCATTTTAATTTCTTCCTGAAGTCTGGACACGAAAGGAACTTTTCAGCCAGGCTTTTAAATCAAAAGTTATTGCTAAATACAGTTGTTAGAAATGGGGTCTTTGGTTGGCAGTCAGGTTACCCACTGTCCAAGCAAGGACCCTCACTCTAGTCAGGGTAAGTCACACACAATCCAAATTATCCTGTGCCCACCCTCTGGTAACTTGGCTTAGAAAAATGTATAATATGTATCTGGGTATATGCAGGTCAAAACGATTAAAATTCAATAAGTATATGCTGGGATATCACTGAAAAGTGACATAAAGGTGGTCATTATGACCCTGGCGGTATTACTACCGCAGGGCCAAAACGACGGGAGCACCGCCAACAGGCTGGCGGTGCCTACCGGCGTAACCGCCGCGGTCGCACTGCCAGGGCCGGCGGTTTACCGCCACAATGCCCCGGCGGATGTAATCCGCCAGGGCAGCGCTCTCCAGGGGATTACGACTCCCCGACCGCCAGCCTTTTTCTGGCGGTCTGAACCGCCAGGAAAAGGCTGGCGGTACGGGGAGTCGTGGGGCCCCTGGGGGCCCCTGCACTGCCCATGCCACTGGCATGCGCAGTGCAGGTGCCCCCTAACAGGGCCCCGGCCAGCTTTTCACTGTCTGCATAGCAGACAGTGAAAAGAGCGATGGGTGCAACTGCACCCGTCGCACGGCCGCAACATTAGGAGCTGGCTCCTATGTTGCGGCCTCATTCCCGCTGGGCCAGCGGGCGCAAATTTGGTTTGCGCCCGCCGGCCCAGCGGGAATGTCTTAATGGGGGCCGCGGGAGTGCGGCCGCACGGCGGTTACCGCTTGGCAGGCGGCAGTAGCCGCCCGCCAAAGTCGTAATGACCCCCAAAGTGTCTTAAGTCTTTTTAAAGCAAACAAAGTCTCTTTGAAGCACAAAGTACCTGGTTTGCGTGAAAAATCTCCGCAAAGGACCGGAGAGGAGGAGATGCGTGGAAACAAAGGGGTGCGCCTCATTTTCTCAGGCCGTACACGGAGATGTGTCGTTTAGTTTTCACTCGAGTGGCTGTGCGTCGATTTCCGGCACTCGGTCATGGATCCTCTTCGGGGACGATGCTAGGACAAAGTCACAGGAGCTGCGTTGATCCGGTAGGCGGTGCGTCGAATTTTCTACCGCATGGCAGGCACAGCGTTGATTCCTCTCTGGAAGTCGGGCTGCGTCGTTCCGGCTCAGCAGAGCGTCGATCCGGTGAGGCTGTGTGTTGAATTTCTGGTCACTACGCTGGCGCTGCGTCGATCTCCTCATTGCAAAGTTAGGCTGTGTCGTTCCAGTTCGCGTGCAGTGAGACTTTCACCGCAGTGCAGGCTTTGCGACATTTCTGGCAGGCTGTGCGTCAATTTTCACAGCACAAGGAGTCCTTCTTGCAGAGATGAAGTCTTTTTGGTCCTGAGACTTCAGGGAAGAGGAGGCAAGCTCTATCCAAGCCCTTGGAGAGCACTTCTTCACCACAGCCAGAGAGCAGCAAGGCAGCAGGGCAAAAGCAAGACAGCAGTCCTTCACAGAAAGCAGGCAGGTGAGTCCTTTGAGTAGCCAGGCAGGTCATCTTGGCAGGATGCAGGTTCTGGTTCAGGAACTCTTCTCCAGGAAGTGTCTGAGTTGGTAGGGGCCAAATGTGCCTTTGAAGTGGGGGAGACTTCAAAGAGTGGCGTGGAAGTGCACAAGGTCCCCTTTCAGTTCAATCCTGTCTGCCAGGGTCCCAGTAGGGTGTGTGGCAGTCCTTTGTGCGAGGGCAGGCTACTGTCCCTTGACATGCAAGTATCAGGCCCTCCACCCTCCCAGCCAAGGAAGACCCATTCAAAATGCAGATGTATGCAAGTGAGGCTGAGTATCCTGTGTTTGGGGTGTGTGTGAGTGAATGCACAAAGGAGCTGTCAACTAAGCCCAGCCAGATGTGGATTGTAAGGCACAGAAAGATTTAAGTGCAGAGACATACTCACTTTCTAAAAGTGTCATTTCTGAAATATTAATATTAAATCCAACTTCACCAGTCAGCAGGATTTTGTATTACCATTCTGGCCATACTAAATATGACCTTCCTACTCCTTTTAGATCAGCAGCTACCACTCAAACAATGTACGATGGCAGCCCCAATGTTAGCCTATGAAGGTAGCAAGCTTCACAGCAGTGTAAAACGAATATAGGAGTTTTACACTGCCAGGACATGTAAACTACATAGGTACATGTCCTGCCTTTTGCCTACACAGCACCCTGCCCTAGGGGTTACCCAGGGCACATATTAGAGGTGACTTATATGTAGAAAAAGGGGAGTTGTGTGCTTGGCAAGTACTTTCAAATGCCAAGTTGAATTGGCAGTGAAACTGCACACACAGGCCTTGCAATGGCAGGCCTGAGACAAGGTTAAGCGGCCACTGAAGTGGGTGGCACAATCAGTGCTGCAGGAGCACCAGTAGCATTTAATCTACAGGCCCTGGGCACATATAGTGCACTCTACTAGGGACTTCTAAGTAAATTAAATAGCCCAATTAAGTATGATCCAATGTTACCATGTTTAAAGGGAGAAAGCATATGCACTTTAGCACTGGTTAGCAGTGGTAAAGTGCGCAGAGTCTAAAAACCAGCAAAAACAGTATCTAAAAAGTGGAGGGAGGCAGGCAAAAAATAGGGGTGATCACCCTAAGGCTGTCAGGTCTAAGAACAGTGTCCCCCTGAGGTCAGCCCCCCTCAATTCAGATCAGAACCCGGTGCGGCCGCACCCCCCTAAAGCTGGCCCTGCTTAAGATGGCCATTAAGTAACACTACAATGTTGAAACGCCTTCGACTCCTGTGCTTTCCGGATAGGGACTAGCTATTCATGCTAAAACAGCAGGCAAAAACCAAAATCCTGGTCCTTTGTTTTCCTTGTAGGCTGATTGTCTTTTATGCATTTTTAATATGCACCACCTCTGTGTGCTTTTCACTTTGCATTGCATGATCAGTTAAGCACTGAACATGTGACCTTAATTTAATCAATCCTATAACTATATGTTGGGGAGAACTGCTTCAAACTAAATAGAATTTAATGTTTCTTGATGTGTAATATGTAAGAAAGCTCTGAATGGATGATACAATGAGTCCATAGTGAACCATTATTTCCCGACAGAGGCTTGGTGAACAGTACCACTAGGTATGAGGTGAGTTGAACTCTCTCTTAATCTCCTCCCTTTACCCACAGAGGAAGACTGTACTATGTTGCCTTGTCATATGTGAGTTCGACATCAGAACAGATTGCAGGGTCATATATATATGTACTTATTGCTTGTGTTGCTTGATGTAATTCTTCAGACGTTCGACATTTTTAATTAAAGTTTTCAAATATATTTTCTGCGTTCACATCTCAGTGATCACAAAGAACTTTCCACTTTTATATATTTATGGACTTTATGGCCAAACTAATGTACATTGTACACACTGCTCATCGATATTATTCAGTGCACGTCTTTCCCAGTGATGTGACTAGGTCATGCCTTGTTGTTCTTTCTAGAGGTCTTAGGCACTAATAAGAGTAATGAGCAAACTATGCAGGTGTCCGCTTTTTATTATACCTTCCCTAAGCTTCTGAAGGCAGAATTTACAGAATGGCAGTATCTGGATTAGCGAACTAAGGCAGGGATAGGAAAAGGTAAATCATCCTAATAGATTCTTGGCTCCACAAGCCAGCCTAGTGGTAGAGTTCAATGCTTTGAGCAAAACCAAAGTAGACTTTTGGATGCTTGCCCAAACTGAGTTGCTGTAATCCAGCCATTACATGACTAGATTTAGGACGACCATGCAGATGCACAGAGGTTGAAGCAGATTTTATTGTGTGGTTTACATGTGGTGACATGTAAAGATGGTGATCTAGCCAGAATCACAGGGACTTCATCTTGAAGATAAAAGTGGTTCAGAAGTCAACAGAGTGCAGAGAAAGAGGATGGATTCTGTCTTATCGGGGCTGAGCTTTCGAAGGTTATTTGATATCCAGTTTTGACGTTCGGATGGCACTTTTTCAGACGACTAACACCATCAGAGGATGAGATTTTCAAATAAATTTGAGAGGCGCCAGAACACTGGGGGACAGTAACACCTGTATTTTGGGATTTGTAATTGAGGAAATTGACAAACAAATACAAACACTTTAATGATAGGCAAGACACAACCTCAGCTACCACATAAATACCCTAGTAATACCACAACAAAAATGTAAGGGCCCAGCTCCTCTACCTAAGAAGAAAGGTATTTATGATGAGGAAAAAGAACACGCAAAATGTTAAAAATATGAGCTTCATATAGTTATTCCACCAGAATACTGAGTAGAAAAATATTGTGGGGCCAAATTATTGCAGCCCAAATACTGAGGACAACAAAGCGACAAGGTAAGCATTTAAAGGTAAGTTTAAGTTCACTTTACTTAACTCAATGTATATGTGCCTTGACAAAATAAATATCTTCAAGATACAAAGATGTGCAGTTAAAAATGGTAAACATATACTAACCTACATGTACCTATTTTCTCAATACTTTCCTCCTCGATATTTAGAACTGAATGTATTGGTGCCACAATTTTTTAAAATATTTTCACATACAACTGTTGTATATACATATGGACTTTTTACATGGAGGAAGAGTTGTTTTAAACAATTTGACAGACTTTTGATGCTTTTAAGTTAGCCTTTCATTGGATTGTACAGCTGCACAGAAAATGGAAAATGTATGCATCCTTTGCAAAATGAAAAAGTATATTTTTCATATAACTTAGAAATAATATGAAATCCTGTTTCTATGTACCTGAAACCCCGCAGCCCAATCTAGACTGCAAAGAAAGCTGGTGGTAAATTTCCCTCTGACCTTGTCATCAAAAACAAAGATTATTTGAAAGGGAATGTGTTTGCTAATGGGAAAGTGCTACCACTTTTCCTACCACTTTTCCTTGAGAACCCATTCCATAGCTACTTCTCAACATTGTACGTTCATGGTTTCATGACGCAGGCTTGCTGAGTTTTGGTACCTTATGACCGTCAGCAGGATTTCTAGAGCTTTGATGGGGCTTCAGCATAGACTTAAGAGTCATTTAAAAACCCCTTATTGCATTAGAGCACAGTGTCAAAGTCTACTGAGAATAAATAAAAAATATGCTAATCCAACCAGTCCCTACTTGTGTCCTGCATTGTTGATGCTATTGCATTACCTGATCAGCTTCCGCCTCTGAAGGGATGACTAGCACAACATCTCCTCGTTTTAGGTTGAGCTCATCTGCATTGGCTGCCTCAAAATCATGTAGCGCCTCAACCTGTGCAGAAAATAAGTACAATTAGGGATTGATTCATTTTAAAAAAGTTTCACAAATATTTTACAACTGTTTTGCCATGAGGGAAGAGATTATTGCATTTTAATCTCTCAACTGTCTGTATGAAACAAAGCATACCTTCTGTTCTCTAAACGCAATTGATCCAGTTTTTTGTTAATTGATAATGGTATTAAAGTAAAAAATAAATAAATTGACATCAAGCATCTAAAGTGAAAATAACCCAAAATTGTTATAATATGTGCATCATTTTGCAACAGTCATCATTTTCCTGATACAACCTTTAACTTAATCCCACTGGAGTGTGTGGAGCACCATGGTGCGTTCAGAGTCCAACCATGGAATTCTTAGCTCGAACCATTCCCTTGGATTGCCCATACCACAAGTGCTCCATTGTCAATCTTGCTTGGTCATGAGGCACTTGGAGCTGTCAACACCAATATTCACTGAGGACTTCTACATTAGATATCTGAAGTGCCTTCAAATGTGTCCTGTTAGACATTTTCTTCTTCCAGAATTTGTTCAAAGTGCAAATATAGAAATCCTGGCTGGCACCAATGACTTGAGTTTGCTGTTTGCCTGTACAACTGATTGTTTCGTTTGTTAGGCATAGGGTCTCTCAGACTTTATTTGCGAGGTCTGTTTTGAAGCTCAGGCAAAACTAACACAGATTACATTTAGTGAAACCTGTCTACCTTTGTCGGTTCACTGCCGCGCAGTGAGGAGGTGCATGTACAGCTCCATACAAAACAGTGGCCTCTTTCATTCACTTTTTCTCTTTCCTTCTTTTGCTTGCTCTCTAAATACCTATCCCCTATAAATACTTTTAAAGGATATCTGCACACATATTAACGTTAAATGGAATTACATAACTGAAAGCATGCAGTATGTAAATCTAAAAATCTGCCAAAGTGTATTTTTTCTTGCTGTTATGTGAAGTTTCTGTTTTTCTTCACCTCTTTTTGGGAATCCATTCCTTCTGCTTTGACTTTATTTTTTTCTATTAGCTATCTTTGTGTCTCACGATAATTATACCACAATCTGTGATCTTACGGACACATCTACAAAGCATTTTTCCAGTCACAAACGGGCCGATTAGAGAAATACTTTTTGGGATGTCCAATGCCCAAATTGCGATTTGGTAACTTCTTACCGAATCGCAATTTGGGTTTTGTGATTTGGTATTAGGAAGGGGCGTGTTCAGGGCATCCCTTCCTAATACCGAATATGTATGAATGTTTTGTGATAAAAATTAGATCACAAAACATTTGCAGATTACCCACTATTTCAGATTGCTGGTAAGCCATTCACACGCAGGAAGGGGTGCCCACAGGACCCCTTCACCTTTGTGAATGCATGCAAAAATATTTTTTCAGAGCAGGGAGTGGTCCTGCAGGTCACTGTCTACTTTGAAAAAATGAAAAGAAAATTTGTCATGTCTCTTTTTGAAATGCATCCCATTTTCCATTAAGGAAAATGTGCTGCATTAAAAAAAACTGCTTTATCGCAAAGCAGTCACAGACATGGTGGTCTGCTGTCCTCAGTAGGCAACCATCCCTGTGAGTGCTGGCCATTCCCAAAGGGGTGGCAAACTGTGACCTACCTCATGAATATTGATGAGGTAAGTAATTTGCGACCCCTTTGGGAATTGAACACAGTGTGCTTAACATTTTGGTTTGCGACTCGCAATTTGAGATTCCCAAACAGATCGCAAATTGTGTTTACAATTTGTGAAAAAGCCAAGTGAGACAGAAGGTAGTTTATTACATTTATGAGCATTATTTATTTGTTCACCGTAATATCATATTTTTTGCAAAAGCCTGTAATGATCAATTTCCCAGTTGTGTGCGTTTTCTGAAGGCTTGCACTATAGAGGTATAACACCTAGAAAACAACAAATGATATTAGAAGGCCCTATATTTCTGCAAATGGGAAATAGTTCTGAATTCCTTAAATAAAATCCCTCAATATCAAAGAAAAAAAACCAGAATAAATATTGTGAATATGGGACCTGCCTGTAACTATAGCCTATGTGTCATAGCAGAAACAATATAACACTGTATTTCCTTAGCTTTTTGACTTGAAATCAGGAAAACTCCATTATTTATCTCGGAACATGCAAAAGACATCAACCAAGCCATGCCTCACATTAGATATTGTTTCATAATGAAAGATTATCTGTATCCAACTCAGCATATATATTTCATAAAAGTAGCTATGAATGTGTGTAATTATTGGTATGTTATCTGCCTACCTCTCAAAAACGAAGGGGCATATGTACAAAAGCAATAACCCTCCAAGTTGCAGAATCGTCCCATTACTGACCACAAAAATGATTTTACATATGTACAGAGAGCAAATTTCAATTCAGTAATATGTTACCGAATTGCAATTTGTGTTTAGCAATTAAGTATTTGGAAGGGGCATGTCTAGGGCGTCCCTTTCAAATACCAAATTGCAGTGCTATGTATGAATGTTTTACGACTGAATCACAGTTGCAAAACATTCATTGCTTACCGACACCTCCAGGGTGGCGGTAAACTTTCGCAAATCTGAAGCAGTCCCACGGGACCCCTTCTCCTTTGTGAATGTTGAAACAAACATTTTTTAAGGACAGGCAGTGGTCCAATTGATTTGAATGGAATTACTTTTATTTTTTTAAACACATTCCGTTTTCCTTTAAGGAAAAAGAGCTACATTAAAAAAAAGATTGGTTTATTAAATAGCAATCACAGATATGGTGACTTGTTGACCACAGCAGGTCACCATCCCTGTGATGGAAGCAATTCCTAATGGGTCGCAAATTGTTACCTTAATCATTAACATTCATGAGGTAGGCCTGTTGCAACCCCGTTAGGAATCGCTAATACTAACATGTATATTTTTGTACATTAAGAATTGCAATTTCCTAATTGCAATTAACAAAGAATTTCAGTTAGGTACTCACAATCCTTAAATTCGGTATATATGGCACTAAGCCACTGCATATAGCAGTATAAATGTATTGCATTTCAGAAAAAAGAGTTTAGCAACATTTCCATATAATGCTACTTATTAAATCACATGGAAATTAATTGTTAACTAAGCTTATATTTTTTTTCATTCTCAATCCCATTCCTGCTGACAGAAATGTCACCCCTTTTTGCAGGTTAACAATTTTCATATTTTCAGAAGACACCAAAACAGCTACCACCTTTAAATAAGCAAACACAGATTGTGTCAGTGCTGAAACAAAGCAACACACATGCTTACCTGCAATAAGGCTACCTTTGCTAAGGCCCGGGGGTGCAATGGTAGGTGTAGTCTTTGCACATTTTATCAAGTGTTTCCATTTCCCTTTATTAGTAAATCAATGACCAATTTTCAATGAGGTGATCTTTCATTTAAGCAGCTCAGTGTTCATTTTCCTGACATCATAATTTAAAATTTTCATTGTAATGTCAAAAATCTCAAAAATGTCCCCGCAATCCAGTCTGTGCATGGATTTTCAGTCTTTGGCTGCCAGCTTCACCTTTAAAGGGCCCAGGAACTGAATAGGGCACGACTTGGCAGGGCAGGAGTCTCAGCAGAGAGTCCAGGTGCTGGCAGGGGAAGTCTTTGATGGCTCTGAGACTTCAACAACAGGAGGCAAGCTCAGGACAAGCCCTTGGAGATTTCTTCACAAGCAGGAATGCACAACAAAGTCCAGTCTTTGTCCCCTTGCACAGGCAAAAGCAGCAACTGCAGGATAGCTCCGTAAAGCACAGTCACAAGCAGGACAGCACTTCTCCTCAGCTCTTCAGCTCTTCTCCTCGGCAGAGGTTCCTCTTGATTTCCAGAAGTGATCTGATTTTCAGGTGTTTGGGTGCCCTTCTTATACCCAGTTTTGCCTTTGAAGTAGGCCTACTTGAAAGGAAAGTCTTTCTTGTTTGTGAAATTTTGCCTTGGCCAGGCCCCAGACTCTCACCAGGGGGTTGGAGACTGCATTGTGTGAGGGCAGGCACAGTCCTTTCAGGTGTAAGTGACTACTTCTCCCCTCCCTCCTTGCACAGATGGCTCATGAGGATATGCAGGCTACATCCCAGCTCCCTTTGTGTCACTGTCTAGAGAGAGCTGCAAACAGCCCAACTGTCAAACTAACCCAGACAGGGAATCCACAAACAGGCAGTGTCACAGAATGGTTTAAGCAAGAAAATGCTTACTTTCTAAAAGTGGCATTTTCAAACACACAATCTCAAAACCAACTTTACTAAAAGATGTATTATTAAATTGTGAGTTCAGAGACCCCAAACTCCACATGCCCATCTGCTCCCAAAGGTAATCTACACTTTAATCATATTTAAAGGTAGACCCCATGTTAACCTATGAGAGGGATAGGCCTTGCAACAGTGAGAAACTAATTTGGCAGGATTTCACTGTCAGGACATATAAAACACATTAGTATATATCCTACCTTAAACATACACTGCACCCTGTCCATGGGGCTACCTAGAGCCTACCTTAGGGGTGTCATACCTGTAAGAAAAGGGAAGGTTTAGGCCTGGCAAGTGGGTACACTTGCCAAGTCGAACTGGCAGTTTAAAACTGCACACATAGACACTACAGTGGCAGGTCTGAGCCATGTTTACAGGGCTACTAATGTGGGTGGCACAACCAGAGCTGCAGGCCCGCTAGTGGCCTTTGATTTACAGGCCCTGGGCATCTCTAGTGCATTGTACTAGGGACTTACCAGTAAATCAAATATGCCAATCATGGAAATCCAATTACACATACATTTTACATAGGAGCACTTGCAAGTAAGCACTGGATAGCAGTGGTAAAGTGTCCAGAGTAACAAAAACAGCAAAAACAAAGTCCAGCACACATCAACAACCTGGGAAACAGAGGCAAAATGTTAGGGGAGACCACGCCAAGGATGCCAAGTCTAACAAAGTGTCACGCAAATACTTTACTCATTGCCTCTTAAGTTAAGCCTGACTCCTCTGTGCCAAGCAACCAGATGATGAGCACAGTTTAATTTAGGGTGTGCATCTAACTTAGCTGGACTAGGAATGTGGTCCATACTTGGACAGGGTGCATACCTCACCCCTACAATTCTAACTGATCCATCCTGCCTGTGAGCTGGCCAGTTTCCCTACACAGAATATCGAGATTTTTTAAAATGAACTGGTGGTCTGCAAGATCTCACTCTGGCATTTAGCTGTACCTTTGACATTACAAAACTGCTTTCTTCCCTGAAATACTTCAAAGGGAATCTGTGGTATTAACTGTTCGCTGTCTGTTTCTGGTTTGTCACTCTGAGAAGGGCATTCCCAGGCTTGTCAATGATTACCCTAAATACATTTTCCTCCTGCCCCTTCCTCAAGCAGGAGAAGGCCAATCCCATTCAAATGAGCTTTTTGCCTTGTCAAGGTTTTGACGTACCATTTGTACAGAAAACTCTTTAACTTGGCTGACTCAGGGAAATAAATCATCAATCATAAAGAATGAAGGAGCACACACATGTCCAAGTATATTGTCTATTTATAATCAGATACCTTTTAAACATAGGAACATTTACTTTAATCATTTTTCTATGTTAAATTATTACACATGTATATTTTGCACAGTTTTCACAAAAAGAGTGAATACAGTGGATAATTTATTTTTTGAAGCTTAAATAAATATGATGACTGCATAGAGTATAAACAATGGACTCTGCTGTCACCTTTGACATGCTACAGGTGCGCAGACACCAGGGTAAGTCAGACAATGGTCTTCCTTACAAATCATCCACTAGTGTGCACACACAGGTTCAGGAATAACCTGGTCCTCTGAAGAGAAGCTTAGAAAAAGTCTGTAGGTGGGTGAAGGCTTTAACTGAAGAAGCTGAGATCCAACCTCCAGCACCTCACCAAAGATCAACTGGCAAGAATCTCAACACATCCTGAATTCTAAATTCTACATTCCTACAGAACAAATAAAGTTGCATTACATAACCCCACAGCTTCTACTGCAGACAAAGGTCTTATATTTCAAAACCATTATTTGGGATAAGACTCCGGTAGTCGGTCTCACTCAATGGAGATCTAAGCATTTCAGATTGTTCAGAACAATTGCAATTGTCATTATCATTTCATTGATGGGTCCCAAAGAAAAAGTGTACTTCCATATAAAGAGTGAGTGATGCATTATTGTTACCAAAGTAAAAACAAAATGAAAAAAATAGTATGTGCTATTCCTTTATGCTGGAGAAACTCAGAACCCAGGAATACCAAGCAAAAACTGACATTCTTGAAGGTAGACATTGTGGTGTGTGTGACCTGAAATCAATGCACGATTACTGCTTTCCCAGGATGTTTGAGACCCAAATCTTTAATAAGAAATTAATAAGGACTGACTAATATAAAAATACGCTATAGTATAGGATCACAGCAAGAGGGAATATTAAGAGCTTTAAAAGGTGCCTTGGCGGTTTTGCTGGGTGTCACAAAGAGGTTGTGAAGATGGTGTTGCGAGGTTGTCTTCTCACTGATGCTACAGGTTACATGTGATGAGCTTGGCTGATTCTCCTTTGAGTTCTTAGTTGTTGCAGGGCTCATTAGCCAGTGCATGCTCCTTCTGAGGGTGGCCGTAAGTATAGAATTTATAGATGGAGTTGACTGCGAGACAAAGCACTACAACACCAAGAACGAGAGGAGGCAGATCTCATACATTTTATGGTAAATGTGTCAGTAACAAGGGACTCCTCTTGCTGGGATGGAGGAGTGTGGACAAAGAGATGAAGGGCACTCCCAGCAAGGAAGTGCTTTGAAAGCAGCACTAGAGGACCTGAGGCAGCCCAGTCTGAAGACACCTTACATTCATGCACAAAGTCATTCCACCCATGTGCAGAATGCAGACACCATACATAAGTTACGCAGGAAACTAAAATAAACCATGAAAATAACAAAGAAATAGGCTTTCATTATAAGAGTCCTGGAGCAATATCCTCCAGTGGGATATCAGTCCTAGCCATTCTGAGTAGCATGTGTTTCTATTCCCTGAATTATTGAGTATGCCAATAAGGGCTGCAACATTTCCAGGACTACAAATCCCAGGCTCCAGGCCTGGATGTGGAGCTGCTGGGACTGCAAACATCTGTGCAACTCATCCCTCGTCTGCCCTCCTTCTGCGCAAAAGCCTCCAGACCCCAGGCCCATGGCAGCCTTCCTGAGATACCCAATCCATACCACGTCTGCCACCCAATGTTTTGTACTTTTGTTGGAAGTGATGGTTGTGAATGTACTTGGGTCTCATGGTCATCAATCTGAACTTTGATAAATATATACAATGATTCTGGAATCCCCCCTTTAAGAAATTGGGTTGCTGATTGTGTAGGATGAGAGGCCAGCACGAGTAATAGGGCTGCAATTTCCTCTTACTGGGAACCAAGCACCCTATTGTAGCACTTGACTCTCTAAGGGTAGCAAAGCAGAGCAGTCCAAGGCCTACTCAGGGGAGGTGGTGTGGACTATAAATCACAATCCGTTGGCATGCAATAATAACACTCACTAAGTGATTGTCTAATCATGCTTTTTCTTTAGAAAAGGAAAATTACATTTATTACACATACCCTACTAAATACTACACATTTGACCCCTTAAAGCGCCATGACCCCACCAGTCACAGTACCCCCCCCACACACCTATACCAAACAGAACATAACAACAAGGTGGGAATCCCTTTAAATGAAGCAGGCCTATTGGCTTTGTCAGGGATCCGCACAATAACAGATGATAAGCCTACTGTCTTTATCAAATGTTCATCACATTACAAGTCAAATAATCCACCATCATTTCACTAGCAACCATAACCATATGTAAATGCAATCTATAATTGTCAAAAAAACGTTTCAACATTGATCGAAAATAGGTGTCAAAATTATACCATCAATAAACCACTTGAAATTAATATAACCTGTGTCTGTAACACACCTTCAAGTCATATAATATTGCTGTAAAAACAATATCTAGAGAGTACTGCATTCCGAGGTAAAGAGCAAAAGCTCCAGCCCAGCTCCAGCCCTCTGAGTGGTTTCAGGTAATGATGAAAATCCTGGGAGGTCAGTAGCGGCTAGTGACAAGCAGGAGCAGGTTTCGTAGTTCACACCTACAGGGAACAACTTTATAGCCCGGTACCCTGTGTCTCTGCATTTTACTGGTACACAGCACAACATGTATGTAAGCACAGGTTGTAACAAGAAAAGGTTAAATGAATGGAGGAAAATGGCACATACGCCAAAATCCCTATTTCAACTCATTCTCAACTTTCTTTCCAGATGTGTGAGATACAAGGTCTTTGTTGCGTGGCATCAAAAGCCGCCAAATCTGAACATAAGAGCTGGCACAACAAAGCAGGCATTATATATATAATTCTGAAACTGAAAGTCTTAAAAGTGGCATTCATGAAAGACTTTGTCGCAGATTTAGCAGAGCTGTGATCATGAAAGGGCGTTGGTTTAAATTATTTTTCCTTATGGTTGCTTTGTGTGCACACGATTGTATGTGATTCACAAGCTGGCATGTGATTATTTGAAAGCTAGATTAATTAAAAAAGAAAACAGCGCTAAATCTGCTCATTAGAATTCTACGTTTTCCACTGGATGACATTTAGGTTGCCTGTGACCAGCACTCAAAGACCGGCGGCTTAGGCAAACATTTCAAATGCAGGATGATGTACTTTTCCAAACTGAAACCAACTTATCAGAAACCACATTATGACTTCCTTGAGTTTGAAACATCGGAGATTCATGCCCTTTTCCAGCCTCATACATCTGCCCCCGTCTGACTGGAGCAGGATCAAGGCCGACTTGCTTATGGCTGTGTCTTTATCTTTGTAAAATTGTAATTTTTAGATTTGTGAATAAAAAAAACTGACCTCACCATTAAAAATGGCTCTATATTACAATTTTTTAGACACCAAACTCGAACTGTCTACCGGCTCCCAGTTATAAGTTACAGCGTATAACACATAATATGGTAACTCCAGTGTTATCCTATTGGAGAGTGAACTATTGCAGTAGTGAAAAACAAATGTAGGATTTTTTCGCTACCAGGACATGTCAAACGTGAAGGTACATGTCCTACTTTTTAAATAGACTGCACCCTGCCCTCTAGGCTGTTCAGGGCTTACCCTAGGGATTCTTATATGTATTAAAAAGGAACGTTTGAGCCTGGCAAAAGGTTTATTTTGCCAAGCCCAAATGGCAGTTTTAAAACTGAACACACAGGCTGCAATGGCAGGCCTGAGACGTGTTTAGAAGGGCTACTTAAGTGGGTGGCACAATCTGTGCTGCAAGCCCACCAGTAGAATTTAATGTACAGGCTCTAAATACCACTTACTAGGGAATTATAAGTAAATTAAAGATGTCAATTATGTGTAGCCCAATTCTACACAGAGGAGAAAGTCAAAGCACATTAGCACTGTTTTGCAGTGGTAAACTTTGCAGAGTCCTAAGGCCAGAAACAACAAATTCAGCAAAAAAAGTGGAGGGTAACTGCAAAACATTTGGGGGTGACCCTGCAGAGAGGGCCAGGTCAAACAGGCACTTTGGTGGGACACCACACACAATGTCACTAACTTCAGTGAAACATTGTTGAAACCTCTGTGCTTATCTTGTGCAGAAAGCAGCTCTTCGAAACAAATTCCTCTAAACCCTCCTCCATAAACTATACACAAATTGAGGAAAAAAATCTTCCTTGAGCACAACAGTTAGCTATAGAAAATTAAACAGACTTGTGCAAACATGGAGCCTCATTCACAAAGGTAAACCTACACTATTGTGTAAGTTTACGTTTTTTGTGAATTCACAAAAGATAGGGCAGGCCTATTTTTGTATCTGCAGAATTCTCTTCCCAGAATGTGGAGCCTCCTCAGTAGTAAACTTATTATTAATTTGTAATTCATGAATACCATAAAAGCGTAAACGTATAGAAAAGTGTAAGTTCACCATTGTGAATCAGGCCCCTAGTGGCAAGAATCTTCACCAGCTCACAAAGTGCAGCTCTCACCTCTATTCTCACCATCAAGTACATGTAAAAACTAAAAGAGGGCCTGAGGATTGCATCTTTATTTATGTACTGCTACATGCTGTTCAGAGAGGGACTGAAATCTGAGAGGGTGGGGATCCACAAGAGGACTTGAACAATTCAAACTAGATTGATCAGTTATTAAATTTAAAGAGGAAGGGGTTCTGTTTGCATCTTTTTAAATGGGGGGAAGTGTGCACTTATCTAAGGGCATTCTCCCCTGCCTTTCTCCAGCTGGTTCTGTGGGATTAAGATGGGAGACAGGCTCAATCCCATCCTCAAATCTTCAGCTTCCTGAGCAACAATGCAGGCAGCCAGTAGACCAGTTAGCACCCTCAATAGAACTTTGACAAAATAATGTGTTTGGATATCTGGGGAGGACATGCCTATCATGTTCCATCCACCTTTCAAGCTGGTAACTAATTGTATGCTGCCTGATTGTGGCAGGGTGAGAAGTCCTTCCCAAATGTATAACAAGAGAGCATTGTTCTTGTAATGATGAAAATTACAGATCAATAGTATCCATAACAGACACCTCAAGCCTTCACAGACACTGGATCACCCTAGTACCCTGGGACAAAGAGAACCAAACTGATCACCTCCCTCAATTATCTTAAGGGGTATACTTCCCTTTAACTTTTTACCTGGTGGGTGGCAGCAGTTGTGTAATTCTGGGTGCAGTAGTTACACCCAGGAGTGATGACAACTAGCCTCCTCTAATAAAGTAATTGTTAGACCTGACATGCCTTAGGGTGGTCACCCCTAACTTTTTGCCTGCCTCCCTCCACTTTTTGGACCCTGTTTTGCTGGCTTTTAGACTCTGCGCACTTTACCACTACTAACCAGTGCTAAAGTGCATATGCTCTCTCCCTTTTTAAACATGGTAACTTTGGATCATACCTGATTGGACTATCTAATTTACTTATAAGTCCCTAGTAATGTGCACTATATGTGCCTAGGGCCTGTAGATTAAATGCTACTAGTGGGCCTGCAGCACTGGTTGTGCCACCCACTTAAGTAGCCCCCTTAACCTTGTCTCAGGCCTGCCATTGCAAGGCCTGTGTGTGCAGTTTCACTGCCACTTCGACTTGGCATTTAAAAGGACTTGCCAAGCCTAGAACTCCCCTTTTTCTACATATACGTCACCCCTAATGTGTGCCCTAGGTAACCCCTAGAGCAGGGTGCTGTGTGGGTAAAAGGCAGGACATGTACCTGTGTAGTTATATGTCCTGGTAGTGTAAAACTCCTAAATTCGTTTTTACACTACTGTGAGGCCTGCTCCCTTCATAGGCTAACATTGGGGCTGCCCTCATACATTGTTGAAGTGGCAGCTGCTGGTCTGAAAGGAGCAGGAAGGTCATATTTAGTATGGCCAGAATGGTAATACAAAATCCTGCTGACTGGTGAAGTCGGATTTAATATTTCTATTCTAGAAATGCCACCTTTAGAAAGTGGGCATTTCTTTGCACTTAAATCTTTCTGTGCCTTACAATCCACGTCTGGCTGGGCTTGGTTGACAGCTCCTTGTGCATTCACTCAGACACACCCCAAACACAGGGTACTCAGCCTCACTTGCATACATCTGCATTTCGAATGGGTCTTCCTGGGCTGGAAGGGTGGAGGGCCTGCTCTCACACAAAGGACTGCCACACCCCCTACTGGGACCCTGGCAGACAGGATTGAACTGAAAGGGGACCTGGTGCACTTCTTAGCCACTCTTTGAAGTCTCCCCCACTTCAAAGGCACATTTGGTTATAAAACAGGGCCTCTGCCCTACCTCATCAGACACTTGCTGGAGAAGAAACCTCAACCAGAAACTACATCCTGCCAAGAAGATCTGCCTGGCTGCTCAAAGGACTCACCTGTCTGCTTTTCTACAAAGGACTGCTGCCTTGCTGTTGTCCTGCTGCCTTGCTGAACTCTTGTCTGGCTGTCAAAGTGCTCTCCAAGGGCTTGGATAGAGCTTGCCTCCTGTTCCCTGAAGTCTCAGGACCAAAAAGACTTCTCTTTTTCACTTGGACGCTTCGTGCGCCGAAATTTTCGACGCACAGCGTGTTCCGCGGCGAGAAAAACGCCGCACACCGATGCTGATCGACGCAACGCCTTCGGGACGACCGGAACTTCGATGCACGGCCTCACAAGGACAACGTCGCCCGACTTCCAGAGGAGAAATCGACGCGACGCCTGCCGTGAGAGCGAAACTTCGATGCACAGCCCCGCAGAACGACGCGCAGCTGGAAAACAAGCAGGAGAATCCACGCACAGACTCAGGACATCTGGTAATCCCCGTGACCCATAGAAAGAGACTGTCCGCGCGCCGGAAAACGACGCACGACTTCCCCGCGTGAAAAATAACGACGCAAGTCCGTGTGTGATGGGGAGAAATCGACGCACACACTATTTTTCCACGTATCTCTTCTTCTGCGGCCCTTTGCGCAGATTTTCCACTCCAAACCAGGTACTTTGTGCTTGAAAGAGACTTTGTTTGCTTTTTAAAGACTTAAGACACTTTATATCACTTTTCAGTGATATCTTTACAAATTCACATTGCAACTTTATTCGTTTTGAACTACAAGTATAGTGATCTTGGCTAACTGGAGCCCCTTTTTTGTTTAATGCTTTTCTATGAATGGACAAACGTAACTTGCATTGAGCTTGCAAGGATGATCAAGGTCACCTTTGGTGCACAAATCATTAATGTTATCTTTAATTGATTGCAAACAGATTTCTGTATGAATAGCAGCTTCTGACAGATAAACAATAGCGTTATCCTGGCCCAAGTTTTCTTCCTCTGTATTGTTATTTTGTATTCAGGACCTGTCTAAAGGGAATGCACAACTTTACCAATAGAGTTGGCTCTGAATGTGTCTGCCTAGCCTAACATAGGCACCAACCCCCAACAGTGCATTCTAGGAACTGGGAAAACCCTGCTTTATTCAGCATCATCTTTGAGGAGGGAAACTCTTAAACAATCTGAATAGATCAACTAATAATATAAAATGTCGTCCTCCTAAAGGATGGTGTAAATCTCCAAACACAGAGCGTTGTAGACCCTGTTTTGATGTATCCTGAGTTTGGAGTTGCATGCTTTTATTAAAGGCTAGGAATAAGAAACTGAAGCTCTGATGGCCTGCTCTGTTGTTGCAAATCCTGCATGGAAGTGCAAATCTATCCCCAGATATATAGACCTAATTACCAGGAATTACTTCCTACACCCTATTAGAGACCGCATTCACAAAAGCAGGAGAATTTAGTGCTTACTCTACCTGCTGAGCACATTCCCTTTCCTGTCAGTGTTTACTTTGCCTCCTCACTTTTCTGGGCAGCTCCACTTGTCCTTTGCCAGTACCAACTGCTTTAATGCAGTGTGGCATGAACACAGGGCTATTACTACCCAATGGTTCCTGGGTGCCACTGAAAGTTGTGTCAGAGAGCCTCCTCTGTAAGGCCCCCTGACACTGTCTTGCTGGACCTGATGGCTTGCCCTCTAGTTGTACCCAACAGCTTGAGCAGGTCGGGCTTAATACATGTCTCTCTCCTTTACCTACTGTCCACATTCCAATATCCTCTGCCTGATCTTTCGGTGCTACCATCTGCCCTGAAAAAGAAGCAACAGACTACATTTTGCAAAGTGATTTGGGTGACTAGATAGCCAAGATTAAAAATACTGGCAAACCCTAACCCAATTCATGAGATAAATCATGGTTTCCCAACCCCATTCCTCTTCACCAAGAACGCTGAGACCCTTGTAATTACTGCAGTTGAAAAAAACATATTTTCTTACAATTGCTTTACCTGTCCTGTGGACTTACTGCATAGTAGATTTAAACCCTCTGTTCTTAAAGTCTTAAAGTATAGCACAGCAATAGTGATCAGTTACTAATCATAAACAGTATGCATTATATTTAAAGTTGGCCAAGTACTGCAATTTTTTTATATTATGTTACATGGTGAGGAAACCAATTGGAGCACCAATAGCCATCGCTGCAGCACTGTGCAGGTGTGCAGGACCGAATGTCAGTATAATTTTTCTACAAGATTGCCAGATTTTGGATGGTGAGCACTTGTACAGGGTCATCAAGAGAGTAGATAGACAGTTTCAACCTAGGGGTTTAAGCATTAGTTGGAGAGCGTTGTAATAAAGGGCAGAAAGATCCACGTTGTGTCCCTTTGCTTGCCCCTTAAGAGCAATCCCAAGATCTGATATCAGAAGCAGATAACAAGAGATCTACATATCTATGTCGAAATATAGGTGGGTTAGGCCTAAACTGTTAAATTCCAACAAACCTTCCGGTATGAGTTTCCCACGCTCTTAAAGTCCTCAGGACTGAGCAGGCAGGAGGAAAATGACATAAATAAATGGCGATGCTTCTGGGCTGTTTATTGATAATGTCAACTTTCACTAGTAATTGGTGCATTTTACTTACCCCAGCATTCAGGCCCTCATTATGACTTTGGCGGTCTTTTTGCAAGACCACCAAAGCTGCTTCTACCGCCATATTTGGAGACGCATACGATTTCTGCCCTTTTACGGGTGGAAATCTGACCCCGTCGGCCTGGCCAAAAGAGGAAGAGAGGAGGTCCCACCGCCAGCATCGCCACGCCAACAGGACTCTGCCCGCCATATTACGATGAATAATACGACGTGGCAGTGTCCTGTATAGTAGTGCCATGCTGTTGGTGGCAGACGCCAGGACCCATCCTCTCCCGGATGACCACCTCGCTGAAACAGGTAAGTGGACCATCCTAAAGGGGCGTCAGGCGGTGTTTGGTGCATGTGTGTGCATGTATGTGTAGCAGAATTGGTGTGCGTGAGTGCATGTGTGTATGTATGTGTGCGTGGAGGATGTGTGTGTCCAAATGGGAGTGGAGGGGAGGAGGTGGAGGGGGGTGTGAGTGAGTATGTGTGTGTATTGGGATGCATGCGAGTGGGGGTGCATGTGTGCAAGTCTGCGAGTGAGTGGCAGTGTCTGTGGGCAGGTGTGCGGATGAGGGTGTATGTGTGCAAGTGTGCGGATGAGGAGGGGTATGTGTGCATGTATACATACTGTATGAGGAGGGGGAGTGTGTGAATGTATGCATGTGTGGAGGTGGTAGAGGTGTGCATGTATGCGGAGGGGGTGTGTATGATTGCGGAGGAGGATGGGGGTGTGAATCATTGCGGAGTGGGGGGCATATATGTGAGGGGGGTGTGTGTATGTCAGTGTGAGAGCAGGTGAGGATGTTAGTATGGATGTGTGCTGTGGGGGGGTGATAGAAGTGTGTGGACGGACGGGGGTGTCTCCATGTGTGTGGACGTGTGGGGGGGGGGTGCCGGCAACAGGAACAGAGATTCCTGTCGCCAGGTGTGTTACCGGCAGGGTTTTCGTGGTGGGGTGACTGCCGCAAAAAGCCTGGCGGTTTGCTGCCTGCTAATAGAGCTAGCAGCCTTAGGCCTGCCACCGGCCCAGAGGCGCTCACCACTGGCCGCTTCAGTGCGACTGCACCAGTGGGCTGGGAGATGTTGTGGCAGTTTGGCTTCGACCAAACCCCAATCTTGAAATGCGGCGGTCTTAAATGTCAGGTCTGCGGCGGTTAGACCACAGCCACGAGTTTGGCAGTCTCATGACCTCCAAACTCATAATGAGGGCCTCAGTGTTCAAAGTCTCATAAACGTTTTATAAACCTTTTTAACAAACATCTGAATGCAGTTTCTGATAAACTGCTTTTAAATTATGTCCATGGTGCACAACTAGTTCAACCAAGCTGATGTGGCAGGCATGAACTCCAGGCACACTTTCACTTCACAAGTCAGAGCTCATGCTGAAGAATTGCTTACAAATACCATATGTCTGTTAGACAGATTTATTTAAGTCAATAATGGCCCCAACATTCTACACAAGTGCCTACTCCTTCTTAGGACCTTAACTTGGCAGACGTATAATGTTTTTTATTTTGCGATTGAGGTCCTTCTAAAACACCTGTCCATTGTCCTCTTGACTGCTGGAATATCAGGTCTTCTAACTCACCCCTTAGATTAACACATGAACACACGTATGCACACACACACACACTTGATGCTGGAGCTATGGATTAATATTCCTTTCCTACTCTTGTTTGCAACTCTTGTTTACTTAGGGCCTTATTTACAGTTTGGTGGAAGGATTACTCCTACATCATAAATGTGGCTGTTATAATGGCCGCCGTATTACAAGTGGCATAGCCTAGAATGCCATTGTTATACAGCGGGCGGGATATCTGCCACATTTGTGACAGACTTAACTGTCTTCTAAACTCTACATGGGGCCCTTAGTCCATAATTTTTTACCTAAGTCCCAGAATAGTTAGAGCACAGTCCCCTCAGGGATTCACTGAATGTTATACACTAGGAAGTCCTGAGTGATAAGGCACAAACAAGCAATTGTCATCTGAGAATGAACTCAGGTCATCATCACCAACATGGACTAGGAGAATTGGTGGTTTGCATAACCCTATTGTCATTCTATTAACCAAGGCAATGCACACTAAAAACATAATATAACAAGCATTTGCAATGCCACGGGTCTCGCATTACTCCGAGTTAGAGCTATTAGCAGTTGTAAACTCCCAACAGAACTTTTTTTGCCTCATTAAATGTAAAAAAAAAAAACGAGTGCGATCGCGCTGCTAAACAAGCGAGATTGTGCTGCGAAAAATTAGATAAAGTAGTCCACAAACCAGATGGAAAACAGCGAGCCTCGTATGTTTTCGGTACTTGGTCGCTGCACTCGAGGAGGGCCAACCACTGGAAAAGGCATGATGTATGCATGCCTTCCATTAATGAAAGCAAGCAGATTTTAAAAGGCAAGCCCAGGAACCAATGAAAGACACTGACATGACATGGGCGGGGCTCCCAGCCCTTTTCTAACTACTACAGCGTCTTGCAAGCGCATGCTATGCAGGCTCAATCCTAAAAAAGAACCTTGAAACAATCATGTAATAAAAATACCTTATAGAGTAGGTTGGGTGGCATGTCATGTGATGCAGTGTGATCTTCACTAGGGACTGATGAAGCATGATCTACATCTTTTGAAGGCTCGGACTGGCTGACATCATAGCCTGAGATGGTCTTCCCTGCTGCTGAAACTGTGTGGTCATGGGCAATGCCGTCTACAAAATCCTCCTCGTCTTCATTATTTGAGGCAGGTTCTATGACTACGGAAGGGATTATTATTTTTTCCTGTAAGAAATAAACGTAGGTTAGTAAAGAGGGGAGTAAAGGATTATTTAATCAAGAAGATACTTCCTTGTAGTTTTGGCTTGAAACACACAAAAAGGAAAAACCGGTACCTTGCAGGTAATGGGTGTACTTCAACATTTACATGCATGCTTTTATCGGGTAAATCCAAAGGGCAGATTGGTATAAGCACTGAGTGAACTTTAGGGTGGTGACGTTTAAAGATTCAGCGGTGTTTCAGTGTTTTTCACACCAATTTTTCAGTTATTCCAGACTTTAGTTGCACTAGGGGAAATGTGGGTGCAAAATAATTTGGAATATGTTATGAATACCCACAAATTCATTGATTTGCAACTGTCCATAACCTTTATTACACACCCTCTTGCCTGTCCTCCCAATGGAATAAGCCTATTTCTTGGATGTCCTACTGTTGAGAAAGGTATATGCTTAGGAATGAGTCATGCTCTCGATTGAGATCCCTTTCCCATGTAAGACTGTGGTGCGCCCTACGTGAAGATCATGGGGACCTTGCCTATTGTCAGTATTATTACTCTTTGGCATGCTAAAAATATCACTTGATTTTATTTTAGGGATCACGGGAACCCTTAACGTTCACTTGCAAAGACATTACTTTTACAATGGGGTCCCACTGTGTTCTTAGCTGCATCGACGATGACCTGTTTTTTGCATGAACAGGAGCACGCGTACGCTTAGGGCATCATTACCACTATGGGACGCCTGGTTTAACATTTGTGTAAATCGTTTTAAAGGTTAAGAGCTGAAGTTTTATCGTGCAAAACAGTACACTTTCTAAAGTGTCTCCAGACTTGATAATATTGTGTAAACCATATATATATAATCTTGAAAGTGACCTAAAACGTAAGGGTAGCAGAAACATCAATATAATACTAGGAGACAAGACAGCCATGGTAGAAATATTTCCTTCCTCTTTCCAGCGCCCTCTACAGTAGTTACGGCTGCTGACTCTACGCGTCTCAAGTGGTTAGGAACACTTGCCATGTTCATGCCACCCCTCGCACCGAGCTGAATTACTTGCCATATTCGCACAACAGTTGGGAGGCCTAGGAGCTGCAGCTTGGTGTCTCCCTTGCCCACCACTCTTCAGATACTTTTTTGTTGTTTAGCTTAAGGCAATTAAACATTGATTTGGCTGAGGGAGTTCTTTTCTACTCCAGCAGTTCTGCCGAATAGCCAACACGCCTTGCAGCTCTTTACGCACAAAATATTAGCGCCTGTCTGAAGGGATAGTACCTTCTCTTAAATGGACCCATAACCCCTTACTTTTAAAATGCTAATTTTAAAAAGGATGGGTTGTTATCTGAGTCACTGTGGGTCTGGCCTGAACTGCAGCTTGCTTATACAATTTCACGAAGGGGACTGGAAAAGCGTTTACACTGGAGGGGCCCGCGGGAAGCAAGAGCAACGCTCTAGTCTTCCCGCGGGTCATTTCGGGAAAGGAAGTGACGGCGAGGGACAGGGATTGGGAAAAAGGTAAGTGGGGGCGGGTCTAGGGGGAGGAAATAAAAGGGGTTGGGGGTGGAGGGACCGGCCTCTTTGCCGCGATTCCCTCGCGCGTTTTAATTTGGAGACGCCGGTCCCTGGGGCTCTTCACTGCGGGTTTCTTTTTTGAAGTGCAGGTAGGGTGGGGCCCAGGGCGGGGAAGGGGTATGCGGGTATCTCCACTTGGGCAGTATTTATGTAGGCTGGGGCGCGCGTTTAGCCCGCGCGCCCCCCCCCCTCTCATCCTTCACAATTACGGGGGGGGCGGCCATACGCTCCTTTTCGAGCACCCCCCCCCCTTTTCACAGGAATCAGGGCACGTGTACGTGTTTGCTGGCCGGCCGGCCGCGGTAACAGGTGGCTGGTTTTTAAGCCACTGCGGACCCTGGGGGCCCCGCAGCAGGCCTTTTTTGTTTTATAGGCCCAACATATCCTTGATTGAGCAGCGGCCAGATTGTGCTGGCCCCGACCACGTGGGGGCCTAATATAAAATTAAAAAAAATAAATAAAAAAAATAGGGAAATAGGAAGAAATAAATAGAAATAAAAATATATATATATATAATTCTATGCGATAGACTCGGGTTTGGCTACTACAATTATCCAGGTGGGGAGCCTCACATCATTCAGTGGGGGCCCCCGCCGCCGGCCCTTAAGGCACAATTAAGTGATTTAGGGACAATACAGCCCCCCCCCCCAAAAAAAAAAAATATTACAATTTCATACAAGGAGGTTATCACACAAGGCAAAACCAACACACTATAGGGACTCCCCCACCCCCCCTTGCCAGGCCCCCCGCAGGACCCCACGGGAGGCGCCAGGTTACGCAGGGCCCACGTATCCTTTCTCAGCACGCCCTTTGGGGCCTGCAGCAGGGGGGTACAGGCAGGTTAGGAACTACGCCCTGGGATTTTTTGTCTTTACCTAAGGGCGGAGCGGCAGCTGGGTATGGGTTTCGGAGCAAAAGGGGATAAGAAGGCAGGGAGGATGGTGGTTTAGGCAGCGCGATGGGAGCCAGTGGCGCATACGGCCATGCGGCGCGCGGAAGGTCAATGCCAATGCAAGAGGTTGGCAGAAGGAAGGCGATACCAACGGGACGCAATACGGCCCCAGCACGTTGGTCAGAAGCGCTAGAGGGGTCTCCGGCGGCCTTCTCTACTCCGCAGGATCGGGGACAACACAGAGATGGCAGACGCCATGTGGGTCACAATGACATGTCTAATAACTACATGATGAGGAGTGGGAGTTTGAAAAACGGATGGATGTGTGTGAAGAGGTTTGTGTGGGAACTTGACTATGAAGAGGATCTGGAAGAATGGGAAGTGGGGGAGATCAAGGAAACAGAGGTTCACAGCACAAGGGGGAGGGGAAGAGGACGCAGGAGCGGCGCAACCCCTCTCTCCGTTTCTATTTTTCAGGAGCGGGACAACAGCAGTGGTCCACAGGAAAGAAGGCAAGAACAGGCACGGGGCCGAAAGGTTTTGCGGCCGGGGGCTGCACATTGCAGAGGTAAAGGGCAATGGTGGTTGGTTTGGGGGACGGTGCAAAAGGGGACGACACTCCAATTTACAAGTCGGTGGGGGTAGGAGAAGGTTCGATATTTGACACGCTAACAGGTAAAGATAAGAAAGGCGGGGAAAAAGGCACAGAGCTGCAAGCCAGAGGTACAACTTAGGGGGGACAAGGCAGCGGAGAGAAGTCAGGCACAGAAGAAAAGGAAGGGGGAGAACACAAGAGGAGGCTACCCTATAGGGGTCTGGCTATGCCATTGGGCCCACACATAGTGGAGAAAACAAGGCCAAAATATGGAGACACGAGCATGTAGACGTTTTTTAAAACTGTTACATAGGGACATACAAGCCACAGAAGGGTCTACGGAAGAGGAATGGGAGTTGGCCACTAGGCCGAGGGTGCCAATTAATATGGACAATTGGACATCAGCGTTTAATTTTTGCAAGCATTTATTGCAAGAAGTACCCGGACAGGGCTATAGCGCTATTTAAATACATGGACATCATTAGGAAAGCGCAGATGCATTTTGGGGGTTCAGAGCTGGAATGAGCATTAACCCAGATGAGCCATGGGGGGACGTAGACTCAGAATTATGGAGGCAGTGGACGGCATCATCACAATCCGCAGCAGCGACACATACGGCCAGGGGGTTACCAGTGGTATATAAGCCGTTTCAGGCACGTCCAGCCCCAGGGTGGGGGGGGACAAAGAACAACATTTAACACGACAGGAGTGTGCGGGAATTTCAACAAAGGTTTCTGCTCCAGACATCATTGTAAAAATGAAACATGACTGCTCAAAGTGCGGGGGTTGTCACCAGGTTACGCAATGTTTTTCACTCTCCAGCCCCTCCGTACAACGGAGGGCGGCAAAAGGGGAGGGACACAGGGCGCTACTGATCCAAAGAGGGCCTACGCCAGTGTAGGTTAGTTTTTATCTTACCAGGGCTGCGTATATACACGGATAGGGCAGCTGCCTTGAGTTAGCAGAAGGGTTTCAAGAAGGTTTCAGGGTCAGTGACCACGACCCACGGGTGAGACACTGGGCAGACAACTGGCGGTTGGCAAGGAATTACCACAGGTGGTAAGGAAAAAGCTGGACAAGGAACGGTCATTGGGCAGAATTGCGGGCCCGTTTTTTATGAGGGGCCAAGTCAGATTTTGATGATATCCCCTCTGGGAGTCGTGCCGAAGAAGGCCCCGGGTGAAATCAGGTTGATACATCACCTCTCATGGCCGGAGGGCACATCTGTGGACGATGTCATGGCAGCGTAAGACACCAGACTGGTGTATGCATATGTGGATGATGCCATAAATAAATAAATAAAAAAAAAAAAAAAAAAAAAAAATTGGTCAGGGCGTGCGGCCATGGGGCAGAAATGGAAAATGCGATATGCAATCAGCTTTCAGGTTATGGCCGATACACCCAAGGGATTTTTGAATTGTTGGGGATGCAGCTTGAAGGGGCAGTCTATGTGGACAGGGTCCTGCCCAGGGGTCGCGCGATCTCATGCGCGTTGTTCGAAGCTTTTAGCACCTACATGCAGTGGGTCTCTGTCAAGAGTAGTGGGCATTATGCGGTGACCCATTATTTGGATGACTTCCTTTGCGGGAAGGAAGGGTTCGTGGGGAGTGCCGGACGGCTCTGGAAGACTTTCAGGATATGGCACAGCAGATGGGACTGCCGTTGGCACCCAGAAAGACCAAAGGCCCCTCATAGGTTCTCACCTTTCTGGGTAGGGATTTAAGACTCCAGTATAATGATGGCCAGATTACCGGCACAGACAGTAACGGAGATCCTGTTTTTTCTTGTTCACATTGATAGGAAGTACGAAAAATCGATTCGAGACAGCCCAGAAGGGGTTGGGGTACCTTAACTTTGCTTGTAGGACAGTTAAAGGGGGGGGAGGACGTTTTGCAAGTAATTAGGGTTGTATATGTCAGGTGCAGTTTTGCCACACCACAGAATAAGTGGGTCAAGGGGACTCGGAAGATGTTAAGGTGGGAAATATTTCTGAAACAATTAATTGGGGTATCCAGGTGGTTCTGGGAAGAAGGGACAGTATGGCAGGTGCAGATATTTTCAGATGCGGCAGGAGCGCATGGTTTTAGTGATTTTAGGGGATGGCAGATGGTGCCCGGAGGCATGGCCAGCATTTTGGTGACAACTAAGGAGGAGCATTGCTTTGCTGGAAATTACTTTTTCCTTTCTGGTGGCCAGGGCAGTATGGGGAGCGCGAGTTAGCAAATAGGACAGTTTCTTCAGAACCAACAACATGGCTGTCGTGGATTGAGGAACGGACAGAAAGCGAGGGATGTGAAGGTTTTTGCGCTGGTTGCGCTGATTCAGGTTGCAGGGCTTATCTCTGAATTGTGATCTTTAAAGCTGTCCCTATACCAGGAGTTGTCAACGAGATTGCGGTTTCCCTGTCCCGTTCACAGTGGCAGCGTTTTTGCAACCGAGCGGCAGGAACGGAGCAGACCAAGACAGGGGTCCCCGGCAGACAAGTGGGAATGGGGGGTATGATGATCACGGGTGGGCGGAGATGTTTTTAGCGGACTCCACTCGGCGAAGTTACCGGCTGGCCTGGTTGGGGTTTTTTCCAGTTTTTTGAGCAGCTACAGGAAAGTTTTTGTCAGAATTAGAGCGGTGGGGGGTAGAACGGCCAGGGAACCCTTTGATTTGAGTCGTTACTAGAGTTGTTACACAAATTGCTGGTATGTTGCGCAGATGAATACGAGCTAGCACTTTTTCCGCTTAGGCAGGGTGGATGTTTTGGAGCTTTTAGTCAACCCTCACGGTTGTCAAATAAGGCAGCCGGGGTTTTTTGTGCACAGATCAAGGTCCAAGCTCACTAGTTTTCAGCTCTTACGAGTGTTGAGGATGGCTTTGGGACGTGTGGGCCGCCGGGCCATGGTTTTTCGGCACGCATTCATTTAGGTTTGGGGCAGCTACGGCCGCAGCGCATTTGGGTTGGGACTGGGAAAAAGATCAAGGCGAGACTCCGCTAGCGATCAAGGTGTTGTGAACTTTAAGTTAAGACCCGAAAGGTGGGGCGATACAGTTGGAAGGGTTTTTTAGAAGGGGGGGGGTTTGTTCTGTCAAAAAACACAGGTTACAGTTATTTTTCCATTGCAGGAGATGCGTTTGGTCCATCACAGAGCAAGATGGTTACATGGCTGGTCGGCCATTCATTGGTCCACTGGGCAGCGAGGTTCGCGGAGAAAACCGATATATGATTGGGTCCTGGGATTATCCAGCAGGCGGCACAAGGTGCTATGGTGGGAAAAGAGCAGAAGGCGGTGGGGTAACCTGTTTCCTTTCATCACTGCTAATTTATTGAACTGGGGATGTTGCGGAATTGTTAATCATACATTTGGAGAGGATGGCTTGTGAAATTGTCAGAACTCACGTTACTGCAACACATGCAGAGGGATTTGGAGATTCTCAAGCAAAAATGGCATGGTACATGCTTGGGTGGACAGAATTTGTTCCACGTAGAGGGTGGAAAGGGGCATTTAAGTATGGAGCCATGGAGCGGGCTCAAAGGAGTAAAGGTTTTGCTGGGCGCAAAAAAAAAAGAATTACTGAAACACGAGAACATTACAGAGCAGGAGGTTGCACTTTTCAGAAACGATGGTTTCACCTGTCCACAATGGGAAACGCATAATATTTGACAGATCCGAGATTGCTGGTGGAAGATTTGGGGGGAGAAAATTTGTGGATTACAAACAAGAAATGAGAAGCACTGGGTCGCAGTAGCGTGGCCTTTGTGGGGGTGGGGCAGCAAAACGCCAAATGGGTTTGTGCTGGTTGGCAGTAGATGGGGGAGGGTGGTGAGTCAGATGCGGGCTTGGCCACCCTTCCAGGGAATAAACAAGCAGGTGAAGGCTCTGAGTGGGGGTACGCACGAACCAAATGGGGCATGAAAGGAAAAGGGGAGTGCGTAGGGGAATGGAAACGAGATAAAGGTTTTGAAGGAGAAGGATGAGCGAGGAGAGGTTAATAGGAGGGCGTTATTAAAGTTACGGTTACGTTTGAAAGTTAATGGTTATGTTACTTATGCAATCCTGTCCTAATAAATGACCTTTTACACTAAAACAGCTGTCACTGAATTATTTCCCGAACAGTTGCTTGGAGGCCGATCTGTGCCTCGCGCCGGCGTGTATTGTTGTCTCCGCAAACTTGGGCCTCGATCATAACGGGTCTGTGTGGGCACTGAAGTGCGTAGACATGCCATTTGTAAATGACTGGGCAGACATTTGAAAATCATATATGATATTGAAAAAAATTATTATGACCTTACCTGAGGCACAGTTGGTTCTTGGCGCTCCTCCAATTTACTCTCAGTTTCGTGCTCAGCATTTTGAACGGGTTCCTGCTTTGACTCCTGCACCTGTTCTAGCACCTCCTCTGGCTTCGACCCTGACTCCGCCTCCAGCTTCTCGGCTTGCCCCTCTTCTGGTTGGCTCTCTGCTTCGAGCTCCCTCGCTTCTGTCGGCAGTTGTTCGTCATGCCTCTTGCTCTCCTCTTCATGCTCATCAGCCTTCTACGTAACAAAAGGTATACAGGAAATAACTATAAGCCGCTTAAAGTACATTATAAAATACTGCTACAACCATCAACCACTTTTCACTGGGTCTTGAACAAAGCCAACCTTATTTTACCCAACAGAGGTCTACATCAGCTGACAACCTCATGCTGTGATGGATCGACTTAGCTTTACATGTGATGGCAACGTTTCACAAGACAGTTACTCATAGTAACGTAGGTAAGAAGATACCACTACACAGTTTAGCCTTTCCAGTATAAAACTGAGATAAAAATCTTGTTTTTCTGAAATTTTAGCATATCAATGCACAAAAATGCATCATTCAGGCATACTCTTTGACTTTCAAAAATAGCAATAGTCTGGCTAAATGGGGAGCCATTAGCTGTAAATGGCTTTACAAGTTAAACATATTTTTCACTGCAGGCCGTAGATAGCTAATGAGGTGAGCACAGGATACGTCTTTTTTTAATTGTATTTATTTTTTCAGCCAATATAGTAATATCAGGTCAATATCAGGTCAATATCAGGAAGCTCAATGCAGGCTTACACCTGTATAGGTAAGTATGTTTAGTGGGACTTTGTGTCCAAAATTCCAGAAAACACTTCAGCTTACGATCAAATATTCCAGGATCCTAATAAAGACAAGATTCCCTTGTGAGAATGCATACTCTGGTGAGTATTACACAACAAGAATTTTATAGTGAGAGTTAGTCTTTTCTCTCTAGGTAGACATGCAGTAGCTTCCATTTGTCTTTGGAGCTGGAGTTGGGAGTCAACAGAAGGGTGTATGCGTCTGCAGCATCATTACAATATAAGCTGTCGCGGCTCGCTGTGTTGTGAAGGGGTGGGGCAGCACGCACGCGGACAAGATGAGATGGTCTGAAGATAAACATTAAATTATATTAAAAACAATTCAAAACAAACCTTCCTCGCTTCATCACCGCGCTGCCGCTCCTTCTTCCTGACAGGAGACACAGGCTCCCAGCCTGCCCTGTGGCCAGTCCTGACGCTGCTCAGAACAGCGTTAGGATTGGCTGGGAGCACCCAGACTGGGAGCCTGTGCCTGCTCTCTCCAGCCCGGCAACACAGTGAGAGAGACAGCTGGCCAAACATACATGCGCATGGAGGGGAGTGCACAGTGCACTCCCCTCATCCCTGTCATCCCCAATGCCCCACCCCTTTCACAACTAAACGATAATAAACATAGTTTGCAAAAAAAAGGTTGCAGCGGATGCTCCTGGTGGTGGGAGGGGGAGGGCGATGCTCCTCCTCCCAAGCGGAGTAGCTGCCTCTGAATATAAGACACCATAAACCAGCCCTTTATCAATAGATCTGGGCCACACACCATTCAAATTACAAAACAATAATTGCACCATTGCAGCATACTTGACAGTCAAAATCAGAAACTTTTTGATATAAGCTAAAAGAGCAGAAAGGCGTGACAGAGCTACTATGTGTTCAGTCATGTCTAATAGGATGGACAAAATGTCAAGCCAGTAAGTTAGTAACTTAAGACAGGTCCATGCCAAATGGATAGAGAGAGCCTCAGGGTGATGTAATCATGCACATCTGGTGTCATTGAGTGAACCAAAAGCTTTAAGCTTAAATGTATAAATTTGTAGTGAAGTAGTCAATGTCTAATAATCAATGAAATATCTCTCCGCCAGCACAGTTTCAAGATCAGCATTTGAATATTGTCTATCATGGAGAGTGCCTGTTTCTCCGATCCTAATCATGTCCCCACACATTTATGGGACTAATTGAACTGTCAGTTGTGTGAATCAACTGTGTGAGCGTTGTAAATATCCGAGGCTCTTGTGGACTGGCAAACTGTCTGCAGCACACATCTAAGTCTGAAAAGGAGTAACACAGCTACCAGTGGTGTGCCTCCAAATGCCTTGAGCTGAGAGACCAACAAAAAGGGTCCCTCCCTGTAGGTAGCATTCAGGTGTACCCAGCCCAGCTTAGCCATTAAGTGCAGAACCTTAGGTTCCAATGTAACTGGGATGTAAGGAGTATCAGCTCAAGGGAGCTCAGGTGAATATAAGGTCTCATGTTAGAGACTGTCATGCACGCACTTCCTGGGATGGGGTGATTTCCAGGTCAGCTGTTGTTGAGCCCTATGTACTCATCTTAGGAACTCAGTTGTGTGTTTCACACCATGTTGCATGGTTGCATTGGCTTTCTGATTTTCCCTCTATTTCAAACCCATTTTGGTGTTCCTCCACTCTTTGTTATTTTTCCATTTAGTCCTATAAGAGTCTTACTTGTCTGTGTTCAGCAACGTCCAAGGGCCTGGACCATATTTCAGGTCTGCTCCCGGCTCGTCACTGCTTCTGAAACTGCTAAACCTTGTTTCAGTTGATTCAGCAGCTGACCTGGTGATGTGTTTCACCACTCCCTGCTTAGTGCAGGAGTCTGGTCACTCGTCTCCCGCCTGGAACCCACAGGTTCAATCCAGCTGTTCACCCATAGTCATTACTCTGCTTATTGTGTGTAATCTGCTTCTTTTGCCTCAGTCGTTACTCTGTTCAATTTCTTGTTGTCTTTATGTGTATTGCCTTAGTTTGCTTGTCCTGCTTGGTTTTCCCTTCATCTGCCACCCTTCCCCCTGCCTGTACGGTTTTCTCCTGCCTGCACTCCCAGCCTGCCCTGCATCCCAATCAGCCTCTCCCTCCTCACAGTGCTACTTATGGACGCTATGGGGACCGCGCCCAATGCCTGAAACCATGGATCCTACAACACCTGGCACTACTCCAGAGTGCTGATCCATGCGCTCAAAATACACACTGCCAACCGTTCTTGCTGTTGCCTCTCTCCATGCTCCACAGAAGGTCCATTCACATCCTGCAACATCAGAACCTCACCATAATCAAGCACCGGCTTTCTGAAACCCAAGACAACACCTTGCCTCCTTCAGTGCATTTCGCTCTGCGTTCGTTCCCTCTTCAAACACGCCACAGAATTATGAGACACCATCACCTCCAGAGGTAGTCTTCCTCACTGAGACCTGGCTGAAGGGTACAAGAGCATCCACTCAGATCGCATAGACGGGATCATCATTATTCATAAGGATGCTCTCTCCTGCGGCACTTCAACCAAGAATGCGGCTCAAATCATGGAACACGTCCACTTCATGATCAACCTAGATCATAAAACTTCCAAAAAAGGGACCCTCACAGAGAGACCCCCTGGGCCATGACAAATGTCCGCAAAGCCATCCCCGAACTCATCAACACACAAGCCATCAACATTGAACACTACATTTTCCTCTGAGACCTGAACTTCCATCGTGACGACTCCAATGATGTGAACACCACCAATCTGCAGGACAGCATGAACATAATTGGACTCAACCAAATTGTCTTCTACCCCATGCACATCACAGGACACACACTGGACCCCTTCTTCACCTCGAGTAGCAGAGTCACCTTCTACCACACCTCAGTGCTCAACTGAACTGACCACTCCATCATGCACTTCACATTTGAATCAGACCGTTATAACACAGTCAGGCCAGCTCGCACCTCCGATCGAAACTGGGGCAAGATGTCCGAAGCTCAACGGTGTGTCAACACTCACTGCCCAGGCATCCCAACAGACAGACATAACCATCTGAAATTTCACCATGCGGATCTCAAACAGCGCAGACACTGTTGTCCCAATCACACCGAGCAAACCCAAAAACCACAGTTAGCATGCCAGTTGGTATTCACCAGTACTTAGAACCGCTAAACACAGGTGCAAACAACTCAAAGGTAGTGCTCTACAAATTACCCCATCGACCAATCCGCTTTCAAGAACTAACCCAGCCTATACCGCAAGTGCATCAATAATACCAGGAAATAAACCGTAACCAACCGCATCCCAACCAGCTCCAACTGCAGCAAGGAGCTTTTCAAGATTGTCAAATAATTCTCCAACCCATCCACATCGGAGAACTGCACCACCCCTTAACAGAACCTATGAACTCCCTCCCCAATGTTTTCTATTATAAAGTAGCCACCATCTACAAAAACTTTGCAACCCTCCATTGCCGACACCAACAATCTTCTGAGCTTCTCGACACCAACAGCCTCCTGAACTCCATGGACCCTGCCACCAACAGCACTATCACCAGCTGGAAACACCTTACTAAGCAGAACACCACCGACCGTATGAGATCTATCCACTCTGGATCACAGACGGACCCTTGCCCTCACCACATGTTCAACCTAGGCATCAGCACCATCCCCAGCAAACTCACTGACATCCTCAACTCCTCAATCAGCACAGCCACCTACCCAGAAGACTGGAAAAATACAGGTGTCAAACCCCTGCTCAAAAACCCCTCAGCCGATCCCAACAAACTCAAAAACTACAGGACGATCTCCCTGCTCCCATTCCCAGCAAAAGTACTTGAAAAAGCCATAAACCAACAGCCTACGGCCTACCTAGAAGGCAACAATCTCCTGTACACTTCACAATCCAGCTTCTGCTCAAACCACAGCACAGAATCTGCTCTGATCGCAGCCACAGATGACATCAAACACCTCCTGGACCAAGGAAACTCGGCAGCCCTCATCCTACTCTACCTCTCTGCAGCCTTCAACACAGTCTCCCGCCACACAATGTTCACAAGGCTCCACCAAATCGCAATCAGAGGAAAAGCTCTGAAATGCAACTCTTCAACATCCCGCTCTTCATCTCAGAACCCAAAGATATAATCTACAGCATCCCCCAGGGATCATCACTTAGCCCCACCCTTTTCAACACTTACATGACCCCCGGATGACATCGTCAGAAACCATGGACTCAACATAATCTTCTACACAGATGACACAGCTCGTCCTCACACTCTCCAAGGACACCTCCACAACGAAATCCAACGTCCACAACTACATGAACAATGTAGCAAAATGGATGAAGGACCGATGCCTCAAACTCAATACTGACAAAACGGAGGTACTACTGCTCAGTAACATTGCCTCTCCTTAGGGTGACTCCTGGTGGCCAGCTCAGCTGGGGCCCCACACCCACGAATCATGCCAGAAACCTAGGAATCATCATAGACAACAAACTCAACATGCAGCACTAGGTCAACATGATCTCCTATGCCTGCCTCCTCACCCTCCGCAAGCTCTGCAAGATCTTCAAATGACTCCCACCCAAAAACAGATGCGCCATCACACAAGCTGTCATAACTAGCCGACTAGACTACAGCAACGTGCTTATCCCGGACTCACCACTGTATTCATGAAAAAGCTCCAAATCATCCAGAACTCAGCCACCATACTCATTCTAGACCTCCCGAAAGGAATGCACATCACCCCCATGTAAGAAACCTCATTTGGCTCCCTGTACACAATTGTTACCAATTCAAGCTCCTGACGTCCACGTACAAATCTGTCCACAAACTAAGGCAAGCTTACCTCAACCACTGCATGAACTTCCACTCCACCAGACTCCTTCTTGCCGCCTCGCTCTCCCTCGCAATCACACCACAAATTTGCTGCAGCACTGACAGTGGTTGCTCGTACACATACCTAGCAGCAAAGGCCTGGAACACCACCCTCAACCTAAGATCATGCCCCTCCTTCCAGGTGTTCAGAAGACATCTCAAGACATGGCTGTTCGACTGAGGCAAACACAGCTACATTATCACGTGGATACCCTCACCAGTGATTAGTGCGCTCTGTAAATCTAATGATTGATTGATTGATTCAGTTGTTTTTTGTTCTTGCCATTCAGCTGATATATTACAGTTACTGAATTCCCTCTGTTGCCCAGATAGTCATATCTACCAACTATCATAACATGCAGACAGATTAGTGGCGTCCCTTGAAAAAGACAAAACCTTTGGGAGTAGGCTCCAATATGGACATTTTCTCTCTCACGCCATTCCCTGCTGCCCCCTCCCCACCCCCATTTCTGTGACTTGTGATACATTCCAAATTGCTCACCAAGCACAGATATCAAGGGTTACCAGGAGCTTTCAGCAGGCCTGCAATACTTAAACCAGACAGGCAGCCTTGTCCTCTGTCTCAAGGTAAGGCAAATACAGCAGCTGGTGTGCCAATAATAAGCAAATCGTGCTTGAGCACACAAAACTAGGGCTCAAAATAAGGTACTGAAAATCCCCCATTTGATGGGGCTGCATAAGGACCTCTCATCATATTCTGTTTTGTTTCCCTGACAATATTATTCAAATAGCATCCTTCTGTTAGTGTTGAAGAATGCTTTGATCATAGGCACTGGTATGTTAGTAAAGAGTTAAAGGTATTTGGTAATAATAATCATTTTGATGAGTGCTCTCTGACCCGCTAACAACGAAGGGTGGGACACCCATCTGTCTATCATATCATTTACTTCAGCCACCAGTTGCCCATAGTTATTCTTGACAACCTCAGTACTGTCGCAGCTAATTTTGAAAACCAGATCCCTCACCTAGTCACCGCAACATCCAGCTCAAATCAAGTCTTGGGATGTCAGCGGGAAAATCTCTGATTTATTTGGTTGAACTGGAGACCGGACACATCACCAAAACCATCCATTACACTAATAATGGAGTCTAAATTCTGATGTGGTAGTTTACATATAACACTAAATCACCTGCATAAAGTGACAGTCGGATACCAGTTTGCCAAACAATAAATCACATTACAAGTGGTATTTTCTTAACTTGCAAGTCAGAGGCCCTAGCATAATGGTAAATAATAGTGGGATGGTGCAACCATGTCAGGTACCCCTTGAGTTCAAATAAAATACATCATGTAATTATTTATTTTCACACAAAGTAAGGATATCAAGCCTTCATAGTCTCCCTCTAGGCGCAATCTCTACAGTGCTGCAAACATGCAATTTCAGTCCTGTGGGCAAAAGACATTCTCATTTTCTAAAGTGACAGCGCAGCTTTGTGGTCACGGGGTATTTAATGTTAGACTACAAAGAAGATGCTGAGACATGACATATAATAAAGAAGTCTAGTGGCTACTGTTTTACCAGTATTGGTGTATCAGTGTTAATTAAGCAGAGTGTTTGGAACGTACAAATAGTTGGGTGTTTATCTCATTTAAGCAACACAATTGCCTCACATAGTGTTGGGGGTAGTATCATTTTACGATGCACCTTTTCATACATGGCTCAGAGATGAGGGATTAGCAACTTAACATACTCATGGCGCTTTATCACTAGGCATGGATCTGATAGTGTTCATAATTTCCTTCACTGTGATAATTTGCGAAATTTGTTTTTTCTCGCTATCTTCTAGCCCGGTCAATGTAGTTCCGTCACAATAATTTCGGAAGTCAGCATTGCAGACAACAGACAAAGACATGTAGAGTAGAATGTAGTGTTCTGTTAAGGCCTTAAGGATTTCTTGGTTGCCCCTTACCATAGTTCCCAAAACTTTCCACCATCACCACACTATCATTAGATGTTTCTTATGGACGTTGGATGTTTCTTATGGATGAAATAGGGATGTTTCTTATGGATGAACATCCATGCAAGCATTATGCAAGACCTCTACCCCTAAACATGACACCTAACCGAAGGATAGCTATTCTGGAATCTGATTTCATGATCAGCTTCAGTTCTAAATTGTAAAAGCTTCTAATTTTCTTGCATAATGCTTCTTTACCCTTTGGGACTGTATCTGCTGCCCCCACCCATATAATTCCCTCTGTAGCTTCCCAAGCCTGTCTTGAAGGGAGTATATATGTATATACCCTTGATATAGGCCTTAATGGTATCCCACCCTGTGCTGGGCTCAGATCCCAAATGTAACTGGAGATACTGCTGAATGGTCTCTGACACACCTCATATATAAATACTACACCCAGTAGTGCCAGGGAAGAGAAGCGCCACCTCAGGTAACATATAAGGCAAATTTCCACATTCAGCATCCAAGTACATGCATGTTGAGCTAATAACCAGCAGTCAATGCAGGATGCTGCATCACTAGCCGAGGAGTAGTATGTGTAGTCTCTATACACAGGGTGTCTTAGGTGCCATATACCAACAAGATCCTTTTACTGCATTGTACGGGACACAGAGTTGGTCACAACTGAAAGGGGTTTCACCACAGTTGGAGACCTATCTAGGTGGGTATTCAGAGCTTAATGTAGCCCCCTACACCCCTATATTATAGTGCAAGGATCTGCTGTCAAGCCTGTAGTCTCAACTGTCTCAGAAATACAGGGTCATCTACATTAGGACAATACATATGAATGGGATTGATGTGTGTCTTAGAGGGAGCGGTTAACTATCAAATATTGACTTTTGATGTCTGCTCTCATGCTTTTTTGAGTTATGATAGGCAATGCAAACTAAAGGAAGAGAAAAAGTGATGTGACCTCAAAGTACATGCAAAGTTTGTGTCCCGGGTTAGGGGACAGATGCCTTTCCCGGAGGAGCACACCCTTATAGACTTGTGTGTGTCATTCTGTCATTTTACATTGTAGATCACAAGATGAACTATTGTTGTCCAAGAGTCATCTGCTATAACATAGCATCTGTTTTAAAAGTACACATTCACCACTTGGTGCATCTTCACCACTTGGCACATCTTGGTGTAGAACTTCATAGGTTTATTACTAGCTAACTCAATAGTGCTTATTTTACCAACCTTTGAAGGATGAAAGGATGAGTATCCCATTTGGGATTTTAGCTTGAGACCATGTGGTGTAACACATATTCCTGAAGTGGAGGCATTTGTTTATTGAGCCACTTGTCGCACCATGTATTGCTAACTACAGCTATGGTCTGACTAGTACAATCCTAAAAAGTATGCATAAGGCCTCATGACAAGATACATTCTTGGAATATTTGCAATCTAATACCTGTACCACAGAATATTACATGTTGCGTTCCTGATACCCTTCTATACTACTCTCACATTGAGTTCCCCAAACTTCAGTAAAATCTCCTACTATGGTCAATTATAAAACAGGGAGATAAGACTTAACAGGACAAATGAATATAAAAGTCAGTTTGAAATCTCAATAAAATGCAGCCTCTGTTTAGAGTGTCCATTGCCATCTATCTGTATATCTGTGTCACACTTTCCCAAGCAGGCGCTGCCTGGCACTAATACAAATGCCACTTAAAATGTCATCCTCACCCAAAGATAACTGAACGTGAGCCTTTGGCCATCACTTATTACCTCAGACAAAAGGGACATCAGGGTGTCCATGCTGTGGAGTATAAGATCCATTTAAAGTTCAAAGGCTAAATGGGTGGTCGTAATTACAGCAATAACAAAGCTACCTATCCCCATTGCCTTCTTCGTACATAGCCTTTTTGCTGTGAGGTCCATTCAAGACACTACCTGGCAGAGCCTCTGTTGTTACTGGAAATCCAGGTGATCCAGCTTGTCCAAATGTAACAGTCTTCCTGAAAAAAGAAGACTTAGATCATATGTTCCCTGCAGGTATAGCAGCACGGTAGCAATATTACTAAGAACCAACACCAACCCTTCCACCAAGCTACATAGTAAAAGTAACCAGGAGACTTGCTGCTTCTCCTGCAGTCACTATATAACAATGGTTCCAATCCTGTGGTCAGGGTCCGCGGAGCCTCCTCAGGGGGTTGTGACTGCTTAGAAAATGTAATAATTTTAACACATTAGGTACCCAGCTTTCAGTAATGACTCAGTGGCGGGTCCCCGGATTCCAGTAATAATTCAGGGGGTGTTCCCGGTATCCAGTATTGATAAAGTGGGGGTCCACAGAAGTTAAAAGATTGGTAACCACTGCCCTATAACATAGCAGTCCCTTGTATCTACCCTCAAGAAGCAATTAATAAGAGGTATATTATGCAGCACATCAGAGTACCATATCCGTTTGCCAAGATTCATAGAGGGCACTAATGATAAGCCAAATAGAAATCAACAGCCACATTATTTTAGACAGAAAAGGAGAGGGCTGTGATGCCAACGTTTGTGCTAATTTGAATATTCTTACGCATGACTCTATACTTCTGTATGTGACGTCTACAAAGCTATCACTGCAGAAATTCCAACATCAATACATGAACAATGAGGGCTCTGCAGTAGGTGGTGTGTTTTTGCAGGTTGACCTCATGACATCGGAGTGACATTTAATAAGTACAACACTGCATACGGGTCTCCAAATATATGGGCTTTCCTCTTGAAGGTAATTTTTAAGCAGGTCAAGTATAACATAGTCTTGTTTAACATGGATGTCGGTGCTCCTGTTTAATGAGATAAGTGCAGGAATCAGTTCATACAAAAGAGTGTTACAACATGCTCTGCTTAAGAAATTGATACACTGGTTGAGTTTGTGGAAGCCCCACTCAGGCAGCGCCACAATCCTTGTCAGGGTGAACCACAAAAGTCACTAAATTATCCTCTGCTTAACCCTCTGGTAGCTTGACAGAAAATCATCAGTCTTAACTTAAAGGCAATTTACAAAGTATTTTGCAGCACACAAACAGCAATAATGTAAAAACACAACACAAGAAAAATCCCAAACCAATTTAGAAAAATATACTAAATTAAAATGAATTAAATCATCCCAGAATTGAAAAAAATCCAATGGTAAAACTGGAGATATCGAATTTTAAACTTATTAGTGAAGATAGTGTGAAGAAACCATGACTTGGTGTTATCTGGTTGTGCTAGAACGGGGGAAAGCCACAAATGCAGGCAGATCACGACGGAGAAGGGTCATACAGAGACCTGGTTAGTCCCGCTGAGGAATTAACTTTTCAAAGCTGGTGCAAAAAATTCTGTTTATGTTGGAGGGGGCCACGGGGAGGAGGTTTTCAGCATGAAGAGCAGGTTGAGCATCGCAACAGTTGTTGCTGTACTGCAAAAAGATGGTGGTCACTGGAGCTTCGTGTTAGTGGTTGCAGTGGGCTGTCGTTGCTTTAGCACAAAGTGTAGGTCTCGCATTACCAGTCAACATGGATGGTCACTGCTGGCGTGAAGAACAAGTCCAGGAGGAGCTTTATGCTAGCCGTCATCATGAGCGGTCTATGTTAGGTGTGAAAAGGTCACTTTATGGTCAATAGAGAACTAAAGTTCTCGAATTTCACTTTTACTTTTGAAGGAGCTCTCACTAATGCCAGTTAAGGGCATGAACATCAATTCACCAAAATGCCAGGGGTAAAGGAAATGACACCACATGCTATTTCTCCCCAGATTATGTCATAGGCATCATACAACCTGGTGACATCACAGAAAGTGACATCATGTGACATTTGGCCCTCTATGAAGTCACAGGAAGTGACATTGCTTAATCTATTGACCCAGTGTCATCACAGGAAGTGTCCAGTCTGACCTTTGGTAAGTTACATCATACAATGAGGCTGGAAAATCTCTTGTAGATACAAATAAGATATTCCATGATCAAGCAAACATTTTTCAAATCCTCTTGAAAATGCTCTAGGATGGATTGAAGGTATCAAACAGTGTCTTCAGATATAGGGTTTAGATGATCTAGTATAGTTTAAGCACTTTTTAATACAACAACAGAAAATGTGCTGGTCACGCTGATATCACATTATCTTGCATAAGTGTTATATAATGTGTTGATAAGCATATAACACTCAGCACAAGTGTTGTTTGCCATTTGTTTTAGAAACTAACAGTACCATGTAATCAAAGCTCAGTCTTGAAAAGTAGGTCACAGTGCAATTTAATGCAGGCTATGTTCTGCCAGCAACTACTCATTCCACAACATGGTATACACCGTTCCCCAGGTGAGGAGCCGGTGCACCTTCCCATGTTTACTATTGTTCATTTTTCTACAGATAAAAATGGACATCACCGGTAGAGTAGTTTTATCAGTCAATAGTATGCGTGTTCCCTATTAAACACACCAAGAGTATTTTTGAGTGCTAATAAACCAGGCACCAGATTGATTGGAGAAAGGTTTGCTTGAGAGACAAGGGTTGTCTGTCAGGTAGAAAGATGCCATGCTGTTTCTGCACAGCTGATGAGACAAGACTAGTGGGTGTCATTACTTTGATGGCTAGAAACCAAGAGGCTAACAACATAACTATTATGCTGCTTCTGGTGTTGCTTGGCAACCCCTCAAGGGGAGAAGACACTGATTCAGCAGTAAACAGTTGTCTGTATGGCAAGAAGCTAAGCGCGCAGGCGTTCATATTTCCTGAAAGAGAATATTGTCTTCTGCCATGAGTACCTGTGGTTCTGAGGATGACTGGGCATCCTACAATGAAGAGATTGACCCTATGATTACAGGGAGTGCAGAATTATTAGGCAAGTTGTATTTTTGAGGATTAATTTTATTATTGAACAACAACCATGTTCTCAATGAACCCAAAAAACTCATTAATATCAAAGCTGAATATTTTTGGAAGTCGTTTTTAGTTTGTTTTTAGTTTTAGCTATGTTAGGGGGATATCTGTGTGTGCAGGTGACTATTACTGTGCATAATTATTAGGCAACTTAACAAAAAAAAATATATACCCATTTCAATTATTTATTATTACCAGTGAAACCAATATAACATCTCAACATTCACAAATATACATTTCTGACATTCAAAAACAAAACAAAAACAAATCAGTGACCAATATAGCCACCATTCTTTGCAAGGACACTCAAAAGCCTGCCATCCATGGATTCTGTCAGTGTTTTGATCTGTTCACCATCAACATTGCGTGCAGCAGCAACCACAGCCTCCCAGACACTGTTCAGAGAGGTGTACTGTTTTCCCTCCTTGTAAATCTCACATTTGATGATGGACCACAGGTTCTCAATGGGGTTCAGATCAGGTGAACAAGGAGGCCATGTCATTAGATTTCCTTCTTTTAAACCCTTTCTTGCCAGCCACGCTGTGGAGTACTTGGACGCGTGTGATGGAGCATTGTCCTGCATGAGAATCATGTTTTTCTTGAAGGATGCAGACTTCTTCCTGTACCACTGCTTGAAGAAGGTGTCTTCCAGGAACTGGCAGTAGGACTGGGAGTTGAGCTTGACTCCATCCTCAACCCGAAAAGGCCCCACAAGCTCATCTTTGATGATACCAGCCCAAACCAGTACTCCACCTCCACCTTGCTGGCGTCTGAGTCGGACTGGAGCTCTCTGCCCTTTACCAATCCAGCCACGGGCCCATCCATCTGGCCCATCAAGACTCACTCTCATTTCATTAGTCCATAAAACCTTAGAAAAATCAGTCTTGAGATATTTCTTGGCCCAGTCTTGACGTTTCAGCTTGTGTGTCTTGTTCAGTGGTGGTCGTCTTTCAGCCTTTCTTACCTTGGCCATGTCTCTGAGTATTGCACACCTTGTGCTTTTGGGCACTCCAGTGATGTTGCAGCTCTGAAATATGGGCAAACTGGTGGCAAGTGGCATCGTGGCAGCTGCACACTTGACTTTTCTCAGTTCATGGGCAGTTATTTTGCGCCTTGGTTTTTCCACACGCTTCTTGCGACCCTGTTGACTATTTTGAATGAAACGCTTGATTGTTCGATGATCACGCTTCAGAAGCTTTGCAATTTTAAGAGTGCTGCATCCCTCTGCAAGATATCTCACTATTTTTGACTTTTCTGAGCCTGTCAAGTCCTTCTTTTCACCCATTTTGCCAAAGGAAAGGAAGTTGCCTAATAATTATGCACACCTGATATAGGGTGTTGATGTCATTAGACCACACCCCTTCTCATTACAGAGATGCACATCACCTAATATGCTTAATTGGTAGTAGGCTTTCGAGCCTATACAGCTTGGAGTAAGACAACATGCATAAAGAGGATGATGTGGTCAAAATACTCATTTGCCTAATAATTCTGCACTCCCTGTAGTTGAGGCTCGACTAGTATGAAGAAGGTGGTTGACAGTGCAGAATATATGGTTTCTATGTATTGGAACAGGGCACTGGCAGCTCTAATGAATAGTTACTGTACCTAGGCTTGGTAGTCTTTCCGAGAAAAAAGGACTTGTTGGACAGCAGGTTTTTCTTTGATGGCAGGAAATCCAATAGTGGTCTCTAGTGACTGGCAATATGGTGGATCTTGTTTACAGAAACATACAATGGAAAGTGAGCAGGCGGCTCAACTTAAGATTAATAAAATGTACATTTTAGTCATACAAAGGAGCCCCTTTAGTGAGGGTCCTATGTCAACACAGGCCACTTTAATATCACATCTCCTTCCATGAATGCAAAAATATCATGAACACAGCCAACTCATAACAGAGCAATCTGAAAAACACCACACACAATAGTTGCTCCTGAGCTCACACCGACACACAGATACTCACAAGATACAACAACCCTCCTCAAACCTCATAGGTCAATACATTACAAGGCAATACCAATGGCAAAGAGTGCAATGAAGCTAGAACTATTGGTGCTGCAAGTGTTGTCACATTCTGAGTATTACAGTATTTAAGAGTTGTGATTGGTTCTTTACACTATGTATATTAAAATTATGATTTTATATTTCCCCATGCCAAAAGCAGTTTCAGAACCAATGGGAAGGGGCAAGTGAAAATAAAGGCGAAATGTGAGGCACAGCCAGTGAAACTGGAATGACCACATCATCAAATCTGGGAACTGCTAATAAGAAAAGAAAACAGGAAAACAGAGAGAAAAAGTGAGATGGTCACAAGTGGAAAGAAGTCAAGGTAAGTAGGCTGACTGAGGAAGCTGTAGAAGGAAGAGAAATGAAGGGAAGGAAAAGGAAGAAGGTAGAGGTAAAAATGCAGGCACGAACATGGGAGAAAAGAAAGAGAATTGTTGAAAGAGAAAATGAGAAGCTGGGATAAAGAGGGAGGATGGATGAAATATAAAGACTACAAACAGTGAGCCTAACGAAAAAAGTAATGACTGAAGCTGAAAAAGACAAGGAAGAGAGAAAACTGTCAGACAAAAGTTTCAAAAAGTAAAGCAGATGGGCAAACAAGAAAAAAGGAAGGCACAAGAAACAGAATGGAGACCAAAACTCTGAGGTTGCAAGTGAGAGAGAAGGAAAGAGTGATGTGAATGACAGAAAACGAGATGAAGGAGAAAGAAAAGCCGGGGTGCATGAAGAGAGTTGCTGAATTCTTCACACAGGGTAGCGGAGAATGAAAGGCTAGAGGGAAGGAGGGAAGTTTGGGAGGAGACACACTGCTATGTTACTCAGCAAATGACCTGCACATCTAATACTTTTCCACATATGGGCCTGTGTTATAAAAGAATGGAACAAGATATGGGTTATTTTTGGGGAATATGAACTGATATCTTTCCTCCACAAGAATGATGCTACTTGAGGAGCTCAGAAGTGGGTCTGGACGAGGGGGGCATTTAGGGAATGGGGCATTCCTTATTATGAGGTAAACACACTTATGTTCTTAACCATCTCCCAAGGTATCAGCTTGCCCATTTGTAACACACATGTACTGCAGAAGGAGGACAACAGTGCCACTGCTGAATTCAGGGATTTTCATAACGTTCAATAGGGAATTCAGAATCCCCAGTTGAAGTCGATACCTCTAAATAGCCAGGAATGGAGAGTGGAAGACAACTCTACAAATGCCTGGTCAGTGCTCATCAACAACGCAATATCTCACAGTGAATGGGCACAAACCTGATCTTAGTGAAAACTGATCACCAGTTAAAATAAATCTATAATTCTGAAGGTCTTTCAGCGCTCAGTGGTGGTCTGGGTGGTAGAGAAATAACTGCATTTTTCTTCTGACCTTTGCCGTGCGGGAGTTAGAAGTTGCACAACTTTTAGAACAGCATAGGTACTGTGCTCCGCTGCAGGTACTTGATTCTGTCAGAGATGAGTGGGAGAGAGGGACAGTAATTGCCCTTTTGCACAACAATTCCTCTGACGTGGCCCCAACACTGGAAAGCCATTTTCAAGCCTGACAATTCAACTTCTTTTTTAAATAAAATGTTGCTTTCTTCCCAAATCTTCTTGGTCAAACCTGTTGTTTTAAAGCATAGTTGGGGGTGCAGTGCACCCTGCAGTGTGCTCTGAACTGAGGATCTGGAGAGGAGACTGAACAGAGCAGATGTTTGTGTGCTACAGCCTTGATCTGGCAAACACCAAGAAAGTAGCCTGTCCATCACAGTGGTCCAAACTTGTATGATTCAACAAAGCAAGAACGGATTTGAGGTAGTCTTTGGTGCCAACTTGTTTGTGGTGGGCTGGATTACCTTGGGTCTATTTGCAAACCTCCATCCAACTCTCTTATTTACTAACAGGACAGAACAACCGTTCTATTTATCTTGTCAGAAAGCAGCACTTTTTCATGCGCCCATACTGCACAATAAACAGATATTAGGTGCACTAGCAGAAAGTGCTTTAGGTGGGATTTAAGGGGGCGTGGCTGTAGAAGCATAGCTAAAGACCCTTTCCAACTTGCCAATAATATTAAGGGCCAGGCTAAAATATATGTGAATACAATTCCTGTGCTTCACACAGAAGGTAACCTGACTAGTATTTGACGGTGAGCCGGTTCTCTGAGTTTTCTGTTATAACATTCATAAATATAAGACAACAATTGACCTATTAATAAAACAAGCTATACCTATTGGGCTTACCAATGCTTGTTAGCAGTATGAAAAAAGTAGTAGTAACAATGATTTTGTGGTGCATAATTAGTCTTGAAAGTGTTTCAATTCTGAAAATATGGCATTTTGAGTTAAGGATTACTAAGGTCTGTGTAAGGAGTAGTGTCTCATTCATTCCTAAACTCCCCTGGACACGACTTTCTGCTACAGTGTTTCACTCTGTTTTCAGACCCACAGAAACATTTTCCATCACATCTTTTTGAAAAATGTCATCTACATATCTTACACAGCATCTCTTTGCCCTTCAGCAATGTCTTTTCACTCTTGCCTTCTCTATGTCGACAATTGATAGAAATAGGGTCTCAAGTAGACAGAGGTATACACCCTTGTCCAAATAGGGACCACAATCCTATTCAGGGTAAGTTACACCACAATCCAAATGATCCTGTGCCCACCCTCTGGTACTTTGGAAAAAATAGATAATATTTATCTGAATAAAATAGTTAAAACAACAAAGATCCAATAAAAACAAGTTGAAATATCACTTTTTAAAAGAACCTCAATCCTTACAAACAAACAGTTATTTCTTTGTTACACACAGTACCTGGGATGGGGCTAAAATAGCGACACACGGAGACCGCAGAGGAGGAGATGCATGGAAAAATAAGGTGTTGCGTCGGAGTTTCTGGCGCAGCACAGAAATGCTTCATTTCTTTCTAGTCCAGGAAGATCCATTCAGTATGCAGATAAATGCAGATGTGACTGAATGTCCTGAGTTTGTGGTTGTCTGGATGAAATGCACAACAGAGCTGTCAACCAGCACAGACCAGATGTTGATTGGAGACAGGCTGTAACACACAGGTGGTTTTAAGTGCAGAGGAATGCTCACTTTCTAAAAGTGGCATTCCTAAAATAGTAATATAAAATCCAACCTCACCAATAAGCAGGATTTTCTATTACCTTTCTGGCCGTACTAAATATGAGCTGGTTACCCCTTTCAGATCAGAATCTACCAATCAAAAGAATACGAAGGCAGACCTAATGCTAATCTATGAAAGGAGCAGGCCCCACAGTAGTGGAAAACGAGTTTAGGAGTTTTTCACTACCAGGACATACAAAACACATATGCACCCTACATAGCACCCTGCTCTAGGAGTTACCTAGGGCCTTCCTTAGGGGTGACGTATGTGTAGAGAAAGGGGAGTTTAAGGCTTGGCAAGTACTTTTAAATGCCACTTCGAAGTGGCAGTGAAACTGCACACACAGGCCTTGCAATGGTAGTCCTGAAATATGGTTTAATGGGCTACTTATGTGTGTGGCACAATCAGTCCTGCAGGACCATTAGTAGCATTTAATTTACAGGACCTGGGCACAAGTAGTGCACTTTACTAGGGACTTATAAGTAAATCAAATATACTAATTGGGGTTGAACCAATGTTACCATGTTTAAGAGAGAGAGCATTTGCACTTTAGCACCGGATAGCAGTGGTAAAGTGTGCAGAGTCCCAGCAAAAACAGTGTCAGAAAAGTGGAGAGAGGCAGGCACACAGCTGGGCGATGACCACCCTAAGGCTGTCAGGTCTAACAACAATCTACCCACCCACGGCACTGCTTTTTATTTTCTTTTGGTGTTTTCCATAGTTCTAAAGCTGAGTACCTCTTTCACATGTTCCACCATTTACAATTGACACATTAGTGACCATTGCTTTGCAGAGAGGCCAAGAATTAGATGTGCATGTAGTCTTATGACCCACTTAAAGGCACTGTCAGAACTATGTGCTCTATTTAGCCTCCTCTCCATAGCTTTCACCAAGACACTTGGCGGGGATTCAGTTTGAAGTATGTATTGCACAAAACCATAAGCTGCATGAAAAAGACACAGCAGCCCTGTTCTTCAAACATTTTGATGCTGAGCCCCCCAGTGAAAAAAACATTGGTGCCCCCTCCAAACTTTTCACAATGATTCTATTAAATACAGTATGTCTACTCTTATTTGAACATTGTTGTTATGTTTTGTTATGGTTTTAAAAATGCAATCAAATACATGATGCCAAACATACTATTCTGGTCAGGCAGGCCTTAATAACATGTAAATGTACCTACAGTGTGATTATTAGAAGTGAGGGTGGGGGTTTTAAAGAGAATGTTGAGTCTCTTTCTTTTTCACATATACTCCCAGCTTGGATGTAAATGACAAAGCATGTTAGTGATGGCCCGTTTACTTTACTACTGCTCATTTTTTCAGCTTAAAACAAAGCCCTGTATTTAGCATAATGACTCTTTTGGCCAAAGCCTGGCACCCATCCTGGGATCACTTGAGGCCCCCCTAGGAGGGCCTGCCCCCTAGTTTGAAGATCCCTGCTTTAGTGAGCAGGGGGGAGTAAAACATGTGAACCATAAGCAGGATCTAAATTTAATTACCTTAAAGGTTGTTACAATCATTGTTAAGAATGCAACCAATCACTGCTTTTGCCCTTAGAGATAATGATATGAAAATAGAGACTATTAGGGACCCATTTCAAAGTCACCCCTTAAAGCCCTGCTAGCGGGAACCAGGCACCTAAAAAGGGACTTCATGCCTTGCAACACATTCCTTCCATTTACACCCAGTCTTCTTGCACTGTGTGCAGCACAGCCACCGATTGTGGACAGAGGTAGACATGCATTGAGATGAAGGCGGCTCCCTTTAAGGATGCATGCTTAGGCATTCCTTTTAAAGGTTTTAGTACTAAATAGATCATTTTATAGCTTCCTTCCTACCACTCATGTGTTAGTACTGAACTCCGGCCGTGGAGCTGGCCTGGGCATCCGCGACTTGCCCGGCTGTGAGCTGCACCCCACCAGGCTCCATTGGGCACTGTACACCACAGTACTCCCGTAAACGTCATCAAATGTTATAATCCCTCCAACTCTAGGCTGTATTCAGAGCCTCCCAAAAGTGAATGCTAATCCACCCTTCAGACACCATTTAAAATTTGATAGGATAAAGGTGTTGACACAAACACATATTTTGTTTAAATTAACGAAGAAATGAAAAGGAAATCTAAACGTGGTCCTTCAATATGAGGCAATTTGAGCTCTGCAGCTTGCAGCATGAGTTCTGAGCATTATCTCATGTAAAAATGTATTCAGACTTGTAGCTGCTAAATTGTCCACATATAAAAACAGCTTTGTTTATTAATTCGAGTTAAACTTAATGGGCGTTTCTGTCTGCAGGACATTGAAACGTGCAGGAAAATTATTCAACTTTCCTCTGCAGCAGAGACCTCCTGTATTAATTTAATTTAAATGTATATGTTCTTCCTTCCGCACGGCCTACCTGTGTGCATATTAACCGTGTGGCACCATCCTCCGGGGCTTGGTGCACAGACACAGCTTCCGAGACACGACTGACCACAAACCATGTTCCAGCTCTAACAGTGGAGCTGAAAATCCTAAATGCAGGGAGCAACTGCAGCAGGACTGCCCTACGCTCCCTGGTAGTAACATTCAAATCTGCATCAGCTCAGTGAGACCATCTAATACAACAATTATTATTTATGACAAAGTTGGGCCAGTGCGTGGTATTTTAATTAGTTCAATACATTTACTGGTGTCCTGACAAATGTCAATTGAAGCTGGGGTTGCAACTAAATCGCCAAGAGTCACAATAAGTTGCTTAAGGGGACAGGGCGTGGGGGGACATGTTGGGAATCAAGACTTAGGGCCAGATGTAGCAAAGGGTTTTTCCCATTCTGTGTCAATGGTAAAATGTGTTCGTACATACGGCCCTTAGTCCCTCAGAGGCCAGGAGCAGAGCTCTGGCAGGTCTAGGCGGGTCCTGTTGGTACTGGTGTTGGTGCTGGTCAGCTGGGCAGTTGCAGAGGCCTATGGAAGCTTTTTGTGTCCCTGTAGCTCACACAGGTCAGCCAACGGACCTTTAGAGTCACTCTGGGTAGTTTGAAATCAAGACAGACAGCAAGGCAATCTTTCTGGCAGCAGGGCAATCCTTCTCAGTCTTCCACAGGACCAGGGGCTAGATGTATCATTATCCCGGTGTGTATTTCCTAAATAGCGATTTGTAAGAAATCGCTATTTAAGAAATGCAAAATGGGATTTATGAAAATTGCGATTTGGTAATAGCGATTTCTTAAAAGTCGCAATCGCTATTACCGAATCGCAATTAGGGAATGGGACTCCATTCATCCCCATGGGCCTGCAGGCCCATAGGTGCGAATGGTTTTGCATTTCCGAATTTGAGAATTCCTGTTAGGAATTCGCAAATTAGGTAATGCAAATCCCAGGGTGCTGGGGGCCTGAAGCCCCCTTTGATGCTCCCCAAAAAATATCAGTGGACATGTGAAGCGCACACATGCCATAGAGGCATGTGTGTGCTACATGTCATTTTAAAATGCATTTTTAAAATTGCACATGGTTACCACCAAATTGGATTTGATGGTAATTGCATTTCCTAAATGCCCAATTCGCATTTAAGAAATGCATGATAAATGTGCTTTTGAAATCGCAATTAGGAATTCCCTATTTGCCATTTCCTATTTAGAGAATCACAATTTGTGATTCCCTAAATGGAGTCGCAATTTCAGGGAATCGCTATTTTAGCGATTCCTTGAAATTGCACTGCGAATGCATTTCATAAATCTTGAAAGGCATTTTTGCCTTCGCAAACGGTCTAATTTTGCGATTCGCACCATTTGTGAATGCAAAAAGCTTTGATACAACTCGCCCCAGGAGTGTTCTGAAAAATAGTTCTGAAGGTTCCATTTTTATACCTGGCGCCACCCTTTGTGTAGGGGAATTCCCTGACCTATTCCCAAAACTGGTTCTGGTCAGTCTTTCGCCTTCCCCTATTCTTGGCTCCAAACTGTCAAGGGGGACAAAGGCAAAGGCAGGCCTGGTATCAGGTTCCTTTGTGTGTGTTGTGGGCAAGGTCTTTTGAAATGTAATCAGGACAGTGTACAGCTCCTCCCCAACCATCCTGCCAGGAAGAGTTTCCCCCGGCTACACCCCAGTCTCATTGGTCACTGTCTGGGCTCAACATACATTCTTGATGGGGGAACCATTAACAGGCCCAGGCAGCTGGAAACTCCTAGAAAAGCTTCAGATATTTGAGGCAGGAAAATGCCACCTTTGTAAAAATGTTTAAAAAATATATATTCTAAAATTTGACTTTACCATTAAAGAGGATTTTAAGTTGCAATTAATTTGAATGCAAACTGCACATCTCTATCTGCTCCCAATTTGAAGGTAGCACCTAGTAAATGTAATAATGTAACCCACTGTTAGCCTATGGAAGATAGGCCATAATATAGTGAAAAAAATGACTTTAGGAGCTTTTCACTGTTAGGACAATTAAAACTGAACCACACGTCTTTTTTTTAAAATACCATGCACCCTATCCTAGGGGTGGTTAGGGCCTACATTAGGGGTGACATATATGTTTTAAAGAGAAAAGTTTGGGCCCCACAAAATGATTGGTTTGCCGGGTCAAAATGGTAGTTTAAAATTTAAGTTGAAAAACATGTTTTGAAGTGCTACTTTAATTTACAGGCCCTGGGTACATGGCATACCATTTACTAGGGACCTATGAGTAAATTAAATATTCAAATTTGAGGTAAGTCAATATTACCTTACTATAAAGAGGGATGTAAATACTGCAGTTAGCTGGGGTAAAGTGCACAGACTACTAATGCCAACAAAAATGAGTTCCACAAAAATCAGGGAGTGATAGCAAAACGTTTGGGGGAATATCATGCCAAGGATGTCAGGGCTAACACTCTGGATGAGAAGTCTGTATTGCAATAGATGGACAGACTGGGGAATCCTGGTTGGTTTTATGAAGCAGATGGCACTGGTGCTGCCTCTGACAAATATGGAAATGTGGTAAGTAATGTTCATCTATTATTCCTACCATTGTCATGTTCCACTGGTGAACAGTGACAATATATTTTCACATTGCACATTCAATGAAAGAACTGGTTTATGCTGTTACAGATGTAGGGGCAGATTAACAAACAATTAACATTTTAATCTTCATTTTTTATTTGGAATGTACTTTTAAACACTAATCTTGTTTTGTGCTAGAAGGTGTACTGTAAGTAACACAAAGCAGTGCTTTGTGCTGCTTTGCATGATTTAGCATTAGGGGTGTTTCATGGGTAGTATATAGACATTACCATGCAATCACCCATGGTTTTTCACACCCAGACCTTTCTACTAACAATAGTAAACACAAAAGTAGATGAGAGGAATATTTGCAATTTGTCTAACCACTGGCAATTGGTTGCATTCCAACTTATTGTTCTTTCTCCCACTATGCCACCTAAGCTTAGACCCAGCCATCTGCAAATCACTCTTGGCTTTGCTACAATAGGAACGGTCCAGTCCCTAATGCGAAGCCAGGACCTCACAGAGGTCCAGTTTTGCCATGATTGAGACTCATTCAAGTAGCACGTCTGGGCATACCCTTGCCACATAGGGCAGTACATCAGACACACAAAACATATTGCGAGCAGTAGTAGACAGGTTTTTGCCCCCCAAACATAGCATCCCTTTTAGGTTGGCATTAACTCAAGAAAATATTTTTAATTGTCCAAACTTTTCCAACTTTGCAAGTGCACTGCACTGTGCAGCAAACATCCAATGCAGGAAAAGCTTTAAAGTTTACCTAGGCATTTTGTATTGTAATGGTAACTTCCACACAAAACGTATGATAGATATGAAACAGATACCTTTGTTTTTTGTGCAAAGGTGTGTGCGTGGTGCTAGGCATCCTGATTGTGCCTGAATGCTAGAGAGAGAATAGGATGACACCATTTCTTATTAGATATAGCACTGTCGGGTTCTCTCCCTCTCACACAACTCAGAGCCGCAACTTTGGTTGCTGCACTGCATTGCTTGAGAACTTTGCAAATCTGCCCCGTAGTATCAGAATCTTGTGCAGAAGCCCAGACAGCTAAGGTCAGCTTTCCTATCACCTCACATTCTTTCGGAACATTATGTAATCTCTGGATTTTTAACATCAGCTGTTTATAGGGTTGGAAATTCACAAATGTGCAGGGTTCTTCCTTGGGCATATTTGTGTTGCAATAGGGTTACAGTGTACTTTTGAAATCAGATTCCCTCTAGGCATGTGAAGCATGTGCACGGAATGTAGAACGGTAGTATCAGCAGTGACTTAGCATTTTACCTCTCCCAAATGCATGCCTGTTTGTGTCTTGTGCACATCACTCTTGATGCGAGCATTAGAGTATTGGGTCCAGTGTTTTTCATGCCTGTGGATAAATATTTACCCTTAAAAAGAATGCCTATGTATCTGCCTATATATAGTCATACTTCCATTTTAGGTTGCTTAATGATGGCCTGCTCAGATGCTGATGACTGCACACACTATCATCAGGATCCCTCCTTGTTAGTTCAAGTCTATCAGACACTGCAAGCTGTCTAGTTGCGAAATACATACTGTGGACTTGCTAAGACCCTGAGTCATCCCACTGCTTGCCATTGGTTGACCTTATTGCCACTCTGATTTGTTTGCTTTCGCTTCTCAGTCAATGAATTGTCTTCCTCTTTTTGTGTAGTCCGCCCCCTAGAGCACCACCACTCGCTACCCTTTTGATAGACATGTATGTTTTGTTTGCTCAATTTTAGGGAACTATTTTTTTTAAGCAGTATGAGCGTGCATATTTTTTTCTTTGTTCTCCCTCGTGTGACCTCTTCGCCCATCATATTCCTGCCCTTTTGCACTTTCTTTAATGCTCCGCATCCCAGCTCCTGCACTGCTCCCCAAATCCTCCTGTTTTTTTTATATTTGTTTCTTTCATGAAGGGAAGAGTACAATAGTTGCAATATGTTATTGAGCCACTCCTTTCTCCCCAGCTTCATTGCACTCTTAGAGCCTCCAGCCAATTTAAAGTGAAGCACCCTTGCAAAGACACATGGAAGCAATTATGTGATTACCGTCCAGTGTATGGCTGCAGAGGGGTTCACAGGCATCTAAAGGCCTAATCACTGCTGCTTCTGTCTCCACTGGCGGCTCACTAGGTCCTCACTCTTTATGAAGCTGTAGTCTGCTGGCTTTGTGAGCTCAGTCCTTATGTACTTGCGCCCACTCTTTTACAATCAGACACAAGACTGCTCAGAATGGCGCCAGCGGTGCCCAACAAAGTGTGAAGGTTTCACAGATGATTCTCACTCAGGGTAGAAGCTAGAAAATCTATCCTCCCTCACCAAGACAAGAGGTTGAGCTCATTAAAGGGGTCAGCATCATTGCCGCCACCACTGCTGGGCTCAGGAATGTACTGGCAGTTTCCTTAATGACGCCACTGCTGTCTCCAAGAGAGAACAAACAGCCTGCTTTGGTGACAATACCTCAATAAAATACACAAAACAGGGAAAATTGTCTATTTACAAAAGACCTATTGTGTGCTTACTAAGAACCTATAGTGGGCTTACAGCCTGCTAATTGCGTACCTTAGGCTGGCTTTATAGATACTCCCATTTGATTGCTTCTTATGCAATAGATTGCCTTCTTTTTTTTGTATTTGTCCCTCCCCTGAAGTGTAGCCTTTTTTACTATTCTTTTGATTGGCTGCCTTATGCCCTTCCACTGCTCAGTTTTAGGATGTTACTTTTTTTTTTTGCTTTTTAGTTTAATTACTCCATAAGAGTACATGTGTTTTCCACATCTCTCCCTTGTGTGCTTCTTCTCCTGCCAAATATCACCTCCCCCACACCCTGTGTTGCTTTCTCGCTAGTGTACTCCTCTCTCTCTCTTGCGTGCTTTACCCCTGTAAAAATCACCGGGGCTCTGTGTGGCTCTTTTCCTTGTGCCATTCTTCCCTTGCACATTTTGCTCTCTTGAATGATGCTTTTCCCCTCCACCCCACCCTGTTCTATTTGAATTTTACTCTACCTGCCCACTCTCTATTGACCCACAACCTCTCCTCCATTAACCCCTTGATATGTTGATGTATATGACAATGTATGAAGAACTTGTGCCAACCAGTGACCTTATTGTATTTGCATAATACTGACTGTGAGCTCTTACGTGGATTGATGGCTCTCCCCGGGGTGTCACCTTTGTTATTTTTTTTTTAAATAATAAAGACATTTGGCAAAAAATATTTTCTAAGGACAGGCAGCAAATTGCGGTTGGCCCCTCTTCCTTACAAAAGTGACATTTAACTTTGTTTAATTTAATGATCCAAGTCAGATTGGTAAATAAAAAAATGGTGCTCATGCCCATTCATAGGCGCTTGTATATGTGGTGATGCTTGCGTTTACATTCATTATCATGCATGAATGCGCCTACAAAATGATATGGTAGGGACCATCATATCTTTTTTTAATTTTACCCAGTACTGTACAGCATCAGCAAACAATGTTTTTTACTGATGCTGCACAACTTTGGTAGCGCTACTATGTTCAAAAGGCAAGGCCAATTGACTTTGCCAATGCTTGTAGACATTATGCTTTCGGAAACAAAGCAATTTCGGTCTTCAAATCTAGTTTCCTGTACACCTGACACTTTCTCATAGCGCTTGGTGTATTGGACAGCCCTTGCCTGTTAATCCTATGGTTTTGATTTCTTTGTGTCTGGCACTACAGGAAGGTTCTGTATTATCTCAATTCCTGTGATTTTTAGGGTCAATCGCGCAAGAGCTCTGGACTGTTGTAATCTCTCTGTGGGCTTTTAACCACACCCACTCTTACTATTCTTTCTTTGTTGTGCTTGTCTTAAATGCTGCATTTTTATTGGTGCATTTTGTGAAATCTCTCTCCTTTGTGTGCTGAGTTCCCTCCTCAGGCGTTTTAACTAAGTAAATGCAAAAAGAACAAATGATGGACAGAATGCTGATCAATGTCAAACATTCACCCCCAGTCAAGAGATCTGGGCCTAAATCCATCTTTTTTTGCCACCCATGCCATTCCAGTTTGGACCCAGCCATATGCAAATCAGTCTTGACCCTGTTCCCCATGAGAACAGTCCAGCCCGAGCTGCCAAGCCAGGTCCTCCCTGGACTGGAAACAAGCATCCTAGGACCGGTTTCAGGGTATCACCCTTAATCAGCCAGGCTTGCTTGACTCCAGTGGCATGGGGAGCAGTTTTAACAATATTTTTGTTGGCTATTACACTATGTCACGCTTCCTCCTGTTATAGCGTGTGATGGTCCGTCCTCCGGTTTCAGTTTGCCTTTAATCCCAGCTGCGATCCTACATTCACACAGGGAGCCAATAACTCTTGCGCCTCCGCTCATGGCGGCGGCGGCGATTTGATTCGGCTTGCTTCTGTCAACTGTTTTGCTTTTCATTTTCAAGAAAAGTCCACTTAGGAATTTACAACGCTAATAGCTCTAACTCAAGCAAACGCGAGACCCATTGCATGGCAAATGCTTATTGTCTTTGCTGTTCAGATGTCCATGAGAAGGGCAGAAACTGTGCTAATCTCCTCTTGTCGGGGGTTCTGTTGGGAGGTGGTCTCATAGGGTTGTGATCTGTTCATTTAGCATTTTTTGGCTTTGCTAATGTGTTCCAAGTTTTTAAATTCCTGTAGTTTCTTTCTTCATATTTTTTCAATGTGTCTTGGTCTCAGGCATCATGAAATATGTCATTGCCTGCTTTCCTGACCACACAAGGTCAGGATATATGGATAACTAAGTTCTTGCATAAGTTGAATGTTCTATTGTCTGAAAATGTTACTAATACGTGGTTTCTTCCTCGAGGATGGAAGTGAATGTTGCAAGTGGGAAAGTTTCTTCCTGAGAAGAGAAGTTTAGACAGGATGGAACAATGAAGCTACAGATGAGATGGAAGAGGAAAAGTTACTGTTGTGAATATGTCCTGGTTAATGTGACGTTGTTGCATTTTAGGTTATCAATTAGAATTACTATTGGTTCAATCTTAACCAACCCGTGTACTGACCAATCATAAACTTTTTGAAGATTAGTATAACAACCTAAGTAGGATTTGTTTTAGTCAGGTTTTAGATGAGGAGAATTTTAGATAGAGACTCTAGAGATGAGATTTTGTGTTCAGGAGTTCCAGTTGATGGTTCGAGTCATACTAGCATTGTGGGTTTAGCTGTCGTTATGCCTGATTCGCTGAAGACTTACCTGATGGTGTCCCCTTGCTGAAGTAGACTACATGTTGTTGTTGCTTGGGTAATATATTGAATTGATAAGTTATATGTGCCTCTTTTGCTTTGCAGAAACCAGCTGCAACTTATAATTTGACTGCTGCATACTAATAATGTTTTTTTATAATAACCCCAATTAGAGTGATGTTCCTAAATTCGTCTTTCTAATTTTTTTTACATGAAGCCCAACATGTTGATGCTAATTTGTGGTTAGTGAGGGTATTAACTTCAATTGCTCAAGATTTATATTGACACTTTTTGATTGTTTGTACTAATGTATACTTTGCCATTATTATCAATTTTGGTGTTGTTGATCAGTGTTATTATTTTGGAGATTATTTGCTTGATTGTTTTGATTAAACTCAGGTATATAAGGTGTTCTAATCAGCCATTATTAATTCTATATGTTTATCATTTTGTTTGAGAATTATTTTGTGACATTAGCATTGTTAATTTAGGGAAATAATTTTTATAATTTTTCTTAATAAACTGGTGTGGTTATTGTTTGAGGTTCAAGATCTTTGATTATATTGATTATTGTTGATGATTACATTCCTCATTGATGACATCCCCCAATCCATTGTCGCTTCGATCCATTGACCTCTTGCGCAGAATCCACTATTCAGTTTAAGCAATAGCTAGGATTTCGTGACACTGCAGCATTTGCTTCAGCCTTCAGGTGCGTTGGTGCTTTTCACCTATTAGTAACACATTCTTTACACAAGTGAATTGTTTCATGGTCACATGATATGGCTTTACAGTGGCTAAGTGTTGTAGAACTAGTACTACTCCTATGGGGTATATGAGTTGTGCATGATTTATGGATGCTTGCTTCGTGGTGTATGCCCATGAGTTTGTATTGTTTGATATATTCTCATACTGTAAGAATTGTGACAAATAAGAGAGGTGGAGTGCGAACACTGTCATTCTTTTATGGGTAATCCACATTGCAAAAAATTCTATGCTTCCTCTTCCCAGTCTTTGGATCTATTCCTTCCTGCCTCTTCTGCAGTTCGTCTTTCAAACGAGGATTACCGTTAAATAGATTAGAGTTTGCCAACATACATTAAGCTGCAGACAAATGTCCACAAGGTTTCATGTATACAGTTGATGCTTAGAGTGCTTTTTTGTATCTGCTCTTCGTTTAAGGTCCGTTAATCATGCACTTTTGCCAGACAGAGTAACATCGGCTACACTGTTAAGAATCACTAAACTATTTTACATAGAGGTGCTCCCTTTTCTAACATTGCACCATGACTTTTATTTATCAGATGCTGATCCCGCTCACTGTCGCCTCCAATCGAACTCATACTTCCTTCAAACCTGTGCTCCCTCGTAAAACCTGCTGCTGTGCCCTCACCTCCTATTCCATCCTTCCCTAACAACCGAGAGATGCCCATGCAACCCTCACCATATTATTTCTCCATCCAGTGAGATGTACGTTTTTGATGGAAGATGTTTATATTCATAAGATTCCCTCTCTTTTCTTCATAGGTGGCCTTTCATATCAATCTCTTCTGTACCATCTTAGTACTTTTAGGTGGCTTATGATGGCAAAAGTGGTATACCATACTAGAACCAAATGCAACTTTGTATCATAGATAGAAGGCAGTGATGACATATAAAAAGAGCCTTCCCATACAAATGTCCCTGTGGTTCCTCAAGACTCTTTATGGAAATAAAGGACATGACTACATGCTTATTTCCTAATGTTCTCTCAAATTAATTTCATATAAGGCTTTTCTATTGATTGCTATTACGTCCGATTGTCTTATTGTCCTGGTAGGCCAATTAACTTTCTGAATTTTTTCTCCTGTTGATTTTCTAATACAGTCGAAATCTGTTATAAATCACACAAGAATGAGTAGAACAACAACATGCAAGTTACATACAGGCTCTAAAACAAACAGTGGCCTTTGCTTACCTCCTCCTAGTCAGTTTCACATAACATTCTTGATGGTTAATACAACATTTTGTAGGATAAGCTTCCCCTTTCTGTCCTCTAGTGCCTCTATTGTTTTATTATTTCTGACAACTGCTGTCTATTATCAAGTGTGCTTCACATCCAGGCTTGGCAGAATGACAAAATAGCTGTGACAATAGGCAAAATGACTAAATAGATGTGATTAAACGAATTACTATGATTTGGTGAAGAGGGTCACCCATCGTATTGATAACCTTCAACAAAAAAACCTTTTTTAGGTCTCCTAATCCTTCCACTGAGACTTTAACATTGTGCACAACCATTGTGGGTACTGCTATATTTTGCATCCAACTGGCACTGCACTCACCTTTGTGTATGAAACTTGACTTGTTACACTGAAGCAGATCAGCTGATTGAGCCAGGCATTGACCTCTCTCTGCAGACCTTGGCTGAGATGCTGTCACACTTCTATTCTTTGAAACCTGTGATACGTATATTCTTCTGTTTTAAAACTTAGAGCTGCTTACTAATGTGATCAGTGCTTTTTGGCCCCACATGTATTCTGATTTATAGGACACCGTGGTTGGAACAACTCAGAAGATTACCGGGTTCATCCTGCACATTGACAGAACAGCATTGGCACCTTCTCAGGCCTGCATCTTCTTCAAGATCTGATTGGTCATGTACAAGGGAGTGAGATCCTACACACTATTATATCTGGCCTAATAATTCACCATCTGAGGAGGCCAGCAGAGCAAAAAAAGCCGTAACATCACCAGACTGGAGATGATAAAAAAAGCACATTGACAAACCTACTGAAGCCATACAACCATGGTCTGCACAATGTACTTCAACCGATCAGTCTTGCACCATTCTACCTCCATTGTAGAAAAGAGCTGACAACATCTCGTTGCAAGTAATATCTTCTCCACCACTAATAAAGAACCCCTGCATTGCCCTTTCTTCCAGGGCTCGACTCAAAGAGAACTTCTATGATTCTTACTAAGCAGATCATCTTGAACTCTTCCCTAACTTGTACAGAGTATTTGCTATTTAATTCCTTCAAAAATGTACACATACATACAGAGGTGTCCACTGCATTCAGCTCTTGATCAGTTGTGCGTGTCTTGGTCCCGCTATGGATTTAAAGTGCGTTTGTTCGATCTCTGTTCTGAACATGTGAGCGCTACCGTAATGAAGGCCCGCCTCTGACCTTTCATTGTATCCTGATTACCATTCTACACTTTCAATCATCCTTTGCTAAAATGAATTTATCGCTCAATATAGGCAGGTCTGGGCAGTGCTTCTATAGTAAAGACCAACACTACGTCTCAGACAATCCTCACAGGAGGCGATTATTGACAGGGCTATAAACTGAGAATAATAGAAGCGAATATTATCAAGGACCAGCCAGGGTTCATAATATTGTAGAGGGCTGCTAGAGATCATAGAATAACCGTATACATCACTCAGCAGTACTTTGTTAAAGATAGTTTTCACAGCAATGAGTGATATTTAGCCAAAATAAAATATCTGTCATAATAATTGTCATGCGTGATTGATTCACAAATGTTGTGCAAACTAATTTTGAAAAAGTAAAAGTTCTTAAATTGGTGGAATCATCAATAATTTTACCGTTTTACATTTACTCATTGGAAGAAATAAATAATTAATGGGAATTGTAACATTTTTGTGAGGTGCGGAAAATAATTAATGGGGGAGACAGACTCTCCTGGGTTTGTGTGACAGCAGCAAATGAATGCAGGGGTTTAACCCCAGTGTATCTGTTGGTGATGTGGAAAATGGAGGACTCATACAGGCAGGTCTGGACTAGGAATCAAAACCAGCCAACTTCTTTCAACTTCCCTCCCTATCTCTCTCTTACCATCCATCCCTTCTCTATGTCTCTCTCTCTTTCCCTCCGCTCTGACTGCTCTCCTCTCTCTCTCCTGCCTACTACAAGTGATCTCACGAAAGTAGCAGAGGCGCGAGTTCTTCGAGCCTTCAAAAACTAGCCTCCAGCCCACCGGGGAAAGCCTTCAAATGAGAAATGTACAGTCTAGCCTTGACAACAGCTCTCCAGCCCTTTGCCTAGGTTATATCTCAACCACTTGAGCCCAATCTGTAGAACCAGCAGGAGAAAAGGATGGACTCTATATCATGCTGTACACCCAACAAGGACATTGGAAGGCCTAGCTCATGGGTATTCGCAACATTTTCCCAGGGGCCACAAAGTTTGGTCTGCTGTGTGACCGAGGGCCGGCTAGCAGAGTGGCGATCAAAGGGAGGAGGGGGGCTCTGGGTGGGGAGAGGTTATGGTGGGTGTAGGGGACAGAAAAGCATATAGATCTAATAGCTCAATCGCAAACTGTGAAACCGGAAAACCTGGCATTAATCCCAGCTTCCCCTCTTTACCTAATTGTGTGATCCTAGTCAGTTGTTTTGTTTCACCTTCCCTTTTTTTTCTTCATTATTGTATGCAAGAGGACCTCACAATGCATGGCTTCAGGATGTGCACTGAGCAAACCTTTCTCCTATGTTTAATTTAATAAATGATGAAGTTGTTCATGTATAATAGGAAATCAGGCCAATCAAAGAGTGCAGATATAACAACTGACTTGCCTCTTATTTCACTATTGGCATTGCTATGAAGGTGGGGTAAGAATTAATGTTTCTGAATTTATGTTTGAAATCTATCACTTAAAAAAAAAATACTTCTCCATGCACTGATACTATCTGATGTATTATGATGAAATGGTTTTGTGTGTTAATGAAATGCACTTTTTGAATTTTTAAGAACCCTTATCATAGTTGTAGACATTTGCTGCAAGATTTGTTAAAGAATTAAAATGTTCCTGCATTTGCAGGGCAACTTCCTTACTTAATCTTCAAATAATGTTTAAATAAAGGATTGCATGTTAATTTAACATCCTCTTAACATTGGTGCTCAGTCGAGTAAACAGCAACCTGGCCCTACTGGGGTCCTGGGGGCTGCATGTAAAGGTCAAAAGGGCCCCATGCGACCCCCGGGCCATACTTTGAGTAACATTGGCCTAGCTGGAAAAGAGCTTGTAGGAATAGATAAATGAAATACAGGACGATAACAGTGGCAGCACAGACTTCATACCGGCAAACATGCGGTGCAGTATTTACCTATGTAATTTACAGACTAGAAAGAGCAAACATCCACACTTCAGCTCTCAGGAAGGCACCCCATGCATTAGCTTTGCACCCACTCATGTCTTTGTCCCTGCCAACACGCTTACTGACGTGAAATCAATTCTCTTTATAATAAATCTTAAAAGGGGCTTACATTCTTCCCCCTTGCTTTCCTTGCTTGTCATTGGTTCTGGTGCTTGCCACTTACTTTTCCTCCGTTTCTATTTGCCTATTGCACTATTTCCTGCATTTACTGATGCTTGTTCCTAGTGTGAATGTTGTTATTGGTTTTCCGAGGCCCTATTAATGTGTTCATCCACTTTGGTTTCGCTGCATGCACTGACAGTGAAAGAGTAAGTACTGGGACTAGGAAATTATTGTTTTTAAAGCACTTAGAGTTACTGCTGCCGAACTAAAAGTAAAAACATTTGCTTCGGCCCTTTCTCCTGCCCACCCCTTCCTTCCCCGAATTCCACCCCACATCTCCAGTTTCTTCCAGCATCACATGCAGGTGTTATCCACATCCATCACCAGAAGAGTGATCCCTGAAATGTAAGCAGGGGCTCAGGCCATATGCTCCCAGGGATAGAGGAGACATTCTATTAACACTCGGCTTTCATTCCAGTGCTGTGCTGCGAGGGGGCTTTGAAGAGCCCGCCTGAGTCTGCCAGGGAGGCTGAGAAGCCGCACAAAGTGCATGCCCGGATATCGGAGCCCGAGGCATGGAAGTGGGGGTACCATGCAATGCATGAGCAGTGAATAAGTGGGGTTTATCGCATGTGACAACAGTGCGGAGCACAGCTTGAGTTTCATAACAAGGGCATCTTCTGAAAAGAAGGCCTGCAGTGAGGCATGCATGCCACGCATGCCTGAAAGGGGCATGCTGGCTGGCTTCTCGATGCTTGCAGTAGTATGATGTATTGAAATGTAGTGTGTGTTTCAGGTAGCGCATTTTCCGGGTGTACAGTTCCGGGGGTACAGGCCAGCATGCACACATGCGGCAGCAGGGTCTTGATGCACAGGTGGTACTCATCCATAACTTGCGGTGCCGCAAGAGCTGATGTTTATGCTATATTTTATTTTCTGGGTGTGCACATGAACCTCACTTTAGTTTATGCTCACATTGTTGCAAATGTCCAGCATTCTTGTCACACTACAATTGAGAGGCAATAGCTTCTCAACTCGCCCTGCGCCGACACTCAAAGTCAAATAACGGGGTAGATCTTTGAGGTGTACTTTATATGAACTAATTTGCACACCTACTCCTTATAATTGTAATGTCTATAAACAATTGCCAGCTTATTCTTAATCACATAGGCAAAACCATTGCATTTACCAATGCTTGTGTAACTTACAATGGACAGATACAGCTTCCTCATGGAGATGCCCTGAGGAAGGAGTGAGGCATGGGGCATTGCTTTTTTTTTAAAGGGCCATTCGTTTTTTTGGGACAGTTTCATTTTTTTATGTATTTTTTCTTTTATGAACCTCACATTTAATATGAATTATGGACTATAGAAAAAAATCCCCCTAAAATGATCTCATAAGTCCCTCCTCCTGCCCTCCTGCTCCCCCAATCCTTGCCATAGAGATTTAGAGGTGGGCCTGACTTCAAAATATTTTGCTTAGGCTGGGCACAGACCAAAAGAGTTGGAAGACCTCTGGTTTAAAGGGAATGGTGTCCCATAATTACTGTTACTATCTAGTTTTCAAATAATTTGCGATCGGGCAGCAGAAATGCTTGCATAGACATGAAAGGAAAGGTCTTTCCTTTCATGCCTCTGCCTGCCCCCTCCTCCTGAGTGGAAGCATGCTTCCAGCGCGATGGGAGGTGACCTCTGATGAGGTCAGCACGTGATCGCATGCTGATGGCATCAGACGTCACTGGGGAGTATCGAGGGGTTGGGGGTGGAAGGGGAAGCGATTCCCCTTCCATCCTTGGGGAGGCGTGGGTGGGAGGACCACGGGGGAGCACTCCCCCCGTGGGCCTGGTGCAGGACGAGCTGGGCTCGTCCTTGGCACACGGCAACCGTGGCCAAGGACAAGCCCAGCTCGTCCCAGGCACCCGAGGGGTTAAGGATAATATAATAAAAAGTCTGAAAAAAAGACAAAAAGGTCCCATACTAGGACATTCTCCCACGAAGCATTCTCACCTTTAAAATTTGAATTAAATTACAATAAAAAGCACCACACATTCACCACCTCCATCACAACTCGTTTGTACAGAGTGCTTAAATACTGATGGTGCTTTAGCATTTTAACAGAAAAGTTTTGACCAAAAATCCCCCGCAAAACTGAGAGCTGTTACATTTGTTACACCGGCATGTCAGTGCTGGTGCCAATGCAGCTCCCTGCATACTAATCGTACAGAAGGTCCAGGCCCGGGAGCTGGAAGTGAGGAGCCATTGTGGGAAGACACAGACTGAAATAGATAATTAGCAGCACTGCTTTGCATGAAAGTGGAAAAATGGTGTAGTGTCATTTTTACAGAGATTTGTGTGCTGATGATTATTTTACAGTTTACAAAAAAGATTTTAGCGCAATGCATAATTTTTCACTGTAGTACAAATGTATGTGGATCATCCTCCATTGCAAAATTTTATGTAATGACAATCCGTGAGGGGAAAGCCAGGTTAAATATGTAATTTTGCAGAAACTACACATTACGGACCAGATTTTCTTATAAACCACGGAAAGCAGTGCAGCAAATAAAGCTGCTGTGCTGCACTTTGTGAACAGGAGAGAGCACTTTGGGGGTGATTCCGCCGCCCGCCAAGCAGGAACCGCCAGAAGACCGTACCGTGGTCAAAAGACCGCAGCGGTCATTCTGGGTTTCCCACTGGGCTGACGGGCGACCGCCGAAAGTCCGCCCGCCAGCCCAGCGGGAAACACCCTTCCCACGAGGACGCCGGCTCAGAATGGAGCCGGCGGAGTGGGAAGGTGCGACGGGTGCAGTTGCACCCGTCGCGAATTTCAGTGTCTGCAAAGCAGACACTGAAATTCTTTGTGGGGCCCCCAGGGGCCCCGCGGCACCCCCTACCGCCATCCTGTTCCTGGTGGGAGACCCGCCAGGAACAGGATGGCGGTAGGGGGTGTCAGAATCCCCATGGCGGCGGAGCGCGCTCCGCCGCCATGGAGGATTCTCAAGGGCAGCGGGAAGTCGGCGGTACACCGCCGACTTTCCGTTTCTGGCTGCGGCTGAACCGCTGCGGTCAGAATGCCCAGCGGTGCACCGCCAGCCTGTTGGCGGTGCTACCGCGGTCATTCGCCCTGGCGGTTTTTACCGCCAAGGTTAGAATGACCACCTTTATCTACTAAGATGTGGCTCCATTCTGCTCTCTCCCTGCGCTGGTGCACATTATGCTGCATGCAACAAAGCAGACACCCTTTCCCCATAGCACAAGGGTGTCTGTGTTTATTTATTTTTTTACAGGAAGGGATCTCTTCCTTTAGAAAAACTATGCTTTAATGTGTTTCCTCTTTCTATGTGTACTGTAGAATGCAGCAAATGCAAAGAGGAAAAAAGAGGAGAAATTAAAATTAAAACATCTCTTCTCATTACCCTTGCCTCAAGAGGGTACCCGATGTGGGTGCACATTCCTGTCTATAACATTTTGTAGGTATGGATTTGCATCAAAACCCATGGATGGTTGCAAGGTTACGCCCATGGAACAATCCCTTGGTGCAGAGTAACACAAAGCAGTGCACTGGTGACAGCTTTGAGTTACATTGGATTGAAAATACCAACCCAACACTTTGCATCAGGTGTGTGCTAAAAAAGTAAAATAAACCCAATGTAAACCTGGGTCTGTTTGTTGAAATATCTTGCATACTTTGCTTACTTATTATTTTTGTCTGGTTTGCTTTGGTGCTAAGATCTTAAGCACAGTCGGTGCATTCTGATTTAATAGACATGGCTTTGCTTGGAATCCTCAAGGTATTTACTTTGTCCCTCCACTTTATGCTTCCATTCCATACATTATCAGTAGGTTTGCACTCTGTGATGCAAGCCATTTGGTGCTTATTTAAGTCAACTTTTTGCAAAACACCACCTCGAGACAAACGTACACCCACACAAAGCCTCAGTAAATCTGGGCCATAGTGTAGATATGTAACACAGTTATACATACCTCCCTGCTCTCTGCCTCGGCTCTCACTGGTGTCTCTCCTCCATCTGCTTCATTTGTTTTCTTCATAAGAAGGAAGAAGAAGACAGGCACATCAGCAGCAGAAAGATAGTATTAAGAGCATGGCGGTGCAAATAGATGATATCAGACAATGTCATGAATGGATGAATGGAATGAGAATGGTGAAGAAAGCAGACTTCTCTCACATCTATGCATAATCTGTCATTCGCACAACATGCTCCGAACCCCTGCAAAAAACACAAAGGAGTACTATGGAGTGAATGATGAAGTTGGTGAAGAATAGTGAAAAGGTAAACTATGGTATGCATGTGAAGATATGTTAATAACGTTTAAGTCAGATGTAGTATGAAAATGTTTCTTGCAATAATACATATTCTTAGGGGTGTAGTTTATGTACTGATGTATGTTTTAACAGTATATCACTGCTTTCTTAACTTGTACAGTTTTGAACATAGATGGCTTATGATGACTTGGAGCCAACATAAAATCACAGACTCACTGGTTGTGTGAAAATTGATATATTTTCCTTTGGATGCTTGCATCCCTTGCATCAAGCTGACTGCATTGTATCAAAATGCATACTTTCCTGTTTTGTGAATTAGGACACTCCTTTTACAAAATATGCTCCTGTCATCAGATTTTCTTACCTGGGTTAAATTTTCTTTCGTTCTAGTGCTCTCTGACCCTCATTACGAATTAGTTGGATATAGGTACAGAGATACTAGGGACAGAATCTTTTGATTCCAGATGCGATTCTTGCACCTAAATTCTTCGATTCCGATTTTGGCCCCAGTGTGGGAATCTGTTACCAGGTCCTTTTCTATGTGTATTCCAGGGACAAATCTGTGACATTTATCACTTTTAAGCCGGGATGCTGATGGTGATCAGAGGGTGTTGGGCAAGGGTGGTCAAGGTGTCTAAGGGCCAGATGTAGCAAAACTCCAAATTGCGAGTTGCAATTTGCGAGTCCCAGCGACTTGCAAATTGCAACTCGCAATTTGGAATGCAGAAAGGTGTCTCAGACACCTTCTGCGACTCGCTATGGGGTCGCAAAGACCCACCTCATTAATATTAATGAGGTGGGTCACAATTTGCGACCCCATAGCGAGTCTGGGCACTCACGGGGATGGTGGCCTGCTGGAGACAGCAGACCACCAAGTCCGTGACTGCTTTTAAATAAAGCAGTCTTTTTTTTTCAAAGTGTAGCCCGTTTTCCTTAAAGGAAAACGAGCTGCACTTTGAAAAAAAAAAAAAACATTTTGTTTCGGATTTTTTCTGGGCAGGTAGTGGTCCCTTGGACCACTGGCTGCTCTGAAAAAATATTTTTATGTCCAGTCACAAAGGGGAAGGGGTCCCATGGGGACCCCTTCTCCTTTGCAACTGGGTTACCATCCACTTCAAGTGGATGGTAACTGCAATTCCATTTGCGACCGCTTTCGCAGTCGCAAATGGAATTGAATTGCATTGCTAGTCGCAAATAGGAAGGGAACACCCCTTCCTATTTGCGAGTCGGAAATACATCTTGCGAGTCGGATCCGACTCGCAAAATGCATTTCTACATAGCAAAGAGGCATTTGCGACTCGCAAACAGCGATTTTTGCCGTTTGCGACTCGCAATCTCTTTGCTACATCTAGCCCTAAGTGTGCACCCTCAATATTGACACCAGAATAACGCTGGTACACAAAACTGAGCACAAAACATTAAAAATAAAATATCCATAAGCAAGTAGGCCTACATTTTTTATATCTAACTCTACATATATTTGGGACATATATAATTAAGGAAAATAACTTTGAAGTTAGGAACAGTAAATTGATACTTTCCTATATGTGCTTGCCTTTCAATATTTTGTCCCTTGATATTTTGTGCTCAATATTCTTGCACCAAGATATTCTGGGGGGGTGAGGGAAAGATTCAGTAGTACAAACAGTGTCTTCGTATCCTCTGGCCACCCTGGTGGGAGGTTTGTATATTCCCCCATGTAGTACTAGAGGGGTCATAGGTAGCCAATATGTGCCTGTTCCTGCAGCCCATATCCCTCTACCTAAATATATATATATAATTTTTTTTCACTGAAAAAAAAACAAAGGTTACAGGGACATAATAATTAGGAAATAGAATTTTTTTTAAACCACGGAAATTCACTTAAGAAAATCAAAGGTTATAGGAACATTTTAGTCATTTTAGTTAGGCTGACATTTTGAACATACAAAACCAAAGAAATTCACCAGTTATAGTTATAGTTACCTCAAGTGACTATAACTCATGCCCTAAGGTAACTATATGCCGCGGCCCCGCCATGCTCTGTTTTTTTATCAAACATTTTACTGCAAATATTACATTGATATTATCAATGATGTTATCAAAGTTGTCATAAGTGCCGTAATTCGTGGAGTAATTAGCAGTGCATGGCGAGGGCATGAGTTATAGTTATTTGAGGTACCTCTAACTATAACTGTTGAATTTCTATAGTTTTGTACACGTAAAATGTGAGCCTAACTAAAACGTCCATGAAACCTTTCTTTTTTTAAGTGAATTTTTATGTTTTTTTAATTCTATTTCCTAACTACAATTTCCTAGTAACCTTTGTTTTTTTTTCAGTGAATTTCTATGGGTATTTTAACATATAATAATTTTCAGTACTATACGGCAATCAAACCACTGCCGTACTTGGCCTTCAGCCGTGCGTGGTGGCAGTTGGCCACAGCGCATTTCTCTGCACTTACTGCCTTCTGTGCCTTACAGCCTGTCTCCAATCCAAGTCTGGGGTGTGCTGGATGACAGCCCTTGACTACCCTTGTGCATTCCAACCAAACAGTATCTGTATTCATCTGCATACTGAATGGGTGTCCCTGGGGAGGAAGGGTGGAGGGGCTCTCACTTATACTTCAAAGGTCAGTTGTCTAACTCCCACACAAAGGACTGATAACCCCCCACAGGGATCCTGGCAGACAGGGATGAGTTGAAAGGGGATGTTGTGTACTTCAAAATCACTCTTTGAAGTTTCCCCCACTTCAACTGCATTTTTGGGTATATATACTGGGTCTATGACCCTCCAAAATGTGACACTTCTGGATCTACAATTGGACTCTGTCAGGGGGACTGCCTGGCTGCCCAAAGGACTCATCTGGGCTGCTTTGATGGAAGGACTGTTGCCCTGCTTGTTGCCCTGCTGCCTGATGGCCTCTGACTCTGCCGTAAGGACTCTGCCTTCCCCACAAGTGCTCTCTAAGGGCTTGGATTGGGTCTGCCCCCTGTTCTGAAGTCTCAGGGCCTTAAAGACTTCACCAAAGAGAAGAAAATCCCTGAGCATCAGAAAATCAATGCAATGCCTGCAGAAACCGACGCAGTGCCTGCCTCACAGTGGAAAGCTGCATCGCTTACCGGATCAACCCAGTGCAAGCTCTTTCTTACTAGCGCGTCAAGGATTTTCAACGCATCTTCCCTGGGTGCCAAAATATCCCCGCATTAAAGTGAGGAACAAAGGCTGCGCTCCTGGAAATTGACACATCACCTTGCATCGTGAAAGAAACAATGCATTGTCTATGCCGCACTGAAAAATCCGAGGCAGCGCCTTATTTTTCAATGTATCTTCTCCTCTGCGGCCCCCAAGCGTCATTATTTTTCATGCAACCCAGATGCTGTGTGTTAAAAGGATACAATCACTGATTCTTAAGGAGTTAGACTCATTTAAACCTTTAAAAAATGATCTTGAATTGTGCGTATTTGATTTTGTTTGTCTCATTTTATGTAGATAAATATTATCTATTTTCCTAAACTGGTGTGGAGTACTTTTTGTGGTGTTTTTACTATGGTACTGCATGAACAAACACTTTACACATGGCCTTCTAAGTTAGGCCTGCCTGCTCTGTGCCAAGCTACCAGAGGGTGAGCACAACATAATTTAGGTTGTGTAGTGAATTACCATGACTAGGATTGTGGTCCCTACTTGAACAAGGGTGTATACCTCTGCCAACTAGAGACCCAATTTCTAAAAGGCAGTGTCTGTGGAACTGACCCCTATGGTGATGTTATAAAAATAACTGAAAGACAAAACTCACAGTGGACAAGAAACACCACCCATGGATCCTGGCGATCAAACGGGAGCAAGCAAGGTGGAACAACAAAGGTGTAAAACGAACTACAACCATGATAGATAAGGAGATATCAAAGAGGAGTGCTTAGCAATAAAGAAGGGGATACAAAGGGCACACTTAGCAGAAAGCAAGTAACAAACATACAATGAAATTAAAAGCTAGACAGTGGGAAACAGCAAACTAGGAACTGGAACAAAGAAAGGCAAGGATTGGAAAAATTAAAATACAGAAGGCGAGGTTCCAATGGAGCACAAGGTGTGCTGGTGCGGTAATCAAGGAAACACAGCAGACATAAATAGTTCAAGGAACAAGGAATAGCAGAGGTTCAGGAGTCAGGTAGCACTGCAGGGAGTGCTAGTTCAGGAACAAGGATTTGATAAGGCTCAAAAGACAAAGTAGCACCTGCGGGGAGTGCTAGTTCAGAAACAAGGAATTGCTACAGCTCAGGAACAGGAACAAAGAGCAAGGAATAAATACAGCTCAGGAACAGGAATAACTATTGCCCAGGAACTCAGGAATTAAGAATAACAAAAGCTAATGGATCAAGAGAGGAATAACTAAGGCTCTGGAACAGGAACAAGGAATAACTATGGCACAGAAACTTCTGGAAACAATGGTCAGGAAAAACAGCTACAGTAGCTACAGCTACAGTGACCAACACTGGGCTGAAGGGAGCTGAGGCTTAAAAGGGCTCATAGCAATCACATGCATCAAGTGTGTGCATGCTAGCAGCGGCCACATGTGTTCTGAATTCCTCCACCCATCCTCGGAGTGCAGGGGTGGAAATAAAGCAGTGAGCAGGGGATTCTAGGTAATAGAGTTCCCACAATAAGCAGACTGGATTTCTCAAAACCCGACATTGATTGGGAATGGATGGTAATTTGCAAATAGCATACAAATTGTGGGAAATCAGGATATGCATACAGGGGAAGGTCTGGAAGCTTATTAGTGCATTGGAAAATCCCACAATTAGGTCCCCTGGTGATGGGCACAAGAGCGCAGGGAGCGAATCGTGACAGTAGGAGCCTCTGGTCTTGACATACAATGTAGCTTTAACTAGTAATTTATGCAGGAAAGTCTTATTTTTTTTAAAGACACACAGGTGAGTTTTATCCCACTTTAACATTTGGTAATTTTTGTGTTTGCGTTCCCTCCCTGACAGCGGGTCCAGTGTTACCTCCAGCTTCCTCTTAAAGATGTCACAGTTCCTACAGGATTCTCAAAATCATTCTCTGCTTTAGCACACCATCTTGGATCACTCCCTCTCCCATTGGATCCTTCTTGAGTTTCATCTTCATTAACTTTTGCCAAGAACGTTTCACATTCACTTTGGCATTTTCTATTGTATTATCCATTTTCCCTTTGTTTTCTGGTTCTATTTAACTTCTCACTCAAGTAAAAAGGGCTGTTCGCAGTCAAGTATGGCATTTTACCTGTTAAGTATACTCTATTGGTTGATTTGGTGATTATGTTTTTTATTCTTATTGGTTAGCATGTTGCTCAGCCTCTTTCGATTTATAGTTTTTAACTGTTCTTGACAGCAAATTAAAGCAAGATAATATAGCATAACACTCACCTCCATTTCTTTAATAAAATTAAGACTTTCTTTCATAAATTACTAGGTAAATCTACATTTTGCTGCATATTGAGTGGTAGCATTATTGCATTAATTGCCCATTTAACACATTCATACTGTCTGAGCAAAAGTACCAGTTTATCAGGAGAACGCAGCAGTTAGCAAATCAAAAGTCACCCGTTCACCTTTGTTAATTGTCTTCCACTGCACTTTTTTATGGAATGCCTAGCTTTATCAGTTTATTTGGACACTTTTTGCTGAAACCTGCCCATTATGCAGACAGATGATCAATTATGTGGCAAATAGATAATTATTTTAAAAAGTGGCAGAACTGTATAATTCCAGTGGCCTGGTATATGTCCTTACACACAGAGAGCAAGTATGTCAAAAGATGTTGCAACAAAATCAATGCTTTTTAAGAGTATGTACTCTCAGGCATTCACTCACTGTCTTTCTTTAATTTGAAGGGGAGAGTAGCTTTACCTCTCAGCAGGGCCGGATACTTTGCCAGCATTTTTCAGCAGGGTGTAATACTTCAATTGAAAGAGAATCAGCACTTCATATTTGCAAGCATACTCTGGGACAGTGGACACCTGCACTTTAAGTTTCCAATAAAAGCACTAAACATAATTGTCCAGCTTTACAACCACTTATTACATGCCCGCAGGATCAGAGGCAGCTGCCCAACCAGCAGTGGTCAATGAGTGGCCGATTCTGAATGGTTTATGTGGTACCCACTCCCTATGCCCAAGTGCTCTCAGGATTTAGGGTTGGGGCCATTAGCCCCACATTCAGAGGAGACCTCCACACTGGCAGAGTAAGTACTGTAGAGTCAGTGCAGTGTACAAACAAAACAAAGGAGAACACTATGGATCTCAGGTAGAGGGTGGCAGAGCTAACCTAACTCAAGGTCCCTTATGGATCATCGTTTGGATGTTTGGACTCCATGAAAGCAAAAAAAACCTCTAGAGTGGCCCAGTCTAAATATCCTTTGACAAACAAGATATTCGGGTTATTAAATATAAAGAAGTGACCTCGGAAAAGAGGGTAGTTCTTCAGACCTAGAGGAGACAGACAAGCTGAAAACAGACTTTGTCTGGTCCCATGACGAAAAGGCACTGAGATGCTTGTTTCAGAAACTAGATAACAAAATCGTGGACTGGATTGCAAAGTGACTCTCAATGGATACAACTGTTGAGTAGGTCGTAACTAATCAGAGCATGCAGGCACGTATGTCCTGCTCTACCATCACCCAGAAACAACACTAGCGCCACAAAAAGGCATCTCACTTGTTGGCAGAATATCTCATCAAAGATCTGAAGAAGTTTGACAACATAAACTCTGAAGGAATCATGCTGTCTCCTTCTCTTAGCCTGTATTATCTTCAGTACTAGATGCACAATACACAAATCCACCAGAAATGACACCCTTGCAAATCTGACCAAAAACAAACTCTACTTCACATAGAAACTATCATACTGGAAGCCAGAATATAGCCTGACCAGAACCATGAAAAAGCAAAAACAGGTTCACAGAATCTGGAACATCATCCCCATCAATTTCAGATTGCTCCACCCTTTCTACAATACAGTATGGATCAGAAGACTCATCTCTTCAGAGAACATTACATATCTAAGCAGCAGGAATCATCACCCATGAACACACTGGCTCATTGTAAGCGCTCCTGAATTATAGCAATAGGTTAACACCTACGTACAATGGTTCATTGCTCTCTCACTAGGATCAGGCAGTGCAATACCCATACATGAACCAACACCCGTCTTTGCATAGTGTCTTACCTCCACAACTGCAAACATGCTGATTTTAAATTCATGACAGGCACAGATGGGCCTGGCATCCATCCCCGCACAATCGCATTCTGAGACAAATGTATTATGCAAACTAGAAGACAGTGACCTCACTCAAATTGGCACTTAATTAATTTTCATTGTCTTGAGCATTCTGATATTCGGAAATACTCAGAGTTCCCCAGCAATTTAAGTGAAAATTGGAAAAGTACAACTTACCCATTAACCAACGCACCGTATCTTGAAGCTGATGTTTCTGGATAAAATCACAACGTAATTTTTTTTACACTTATTTCCTATCATCCTTTAAATCATATCTTGTCGAATTTCTGGCAACTCTATCTTAAAACTGCAATGTGTTCAGAATCCAGAGAACTGTCTGCAGCGTTGCTATGGAAACCACACTTAGCTTCATCGTGTTGAAATGACTGCATTACACAATTCTCCTTCGAGCTGCCAGATCTTGACTCCTGGTGTTTAAGGTCCCTCAGATGCTGTAAAATATAATATTATATTTCTGGCATGACATAAAAACTTATTTATATGTTAATAAGCCTAGGCTTTTTACCTCTGGCACATATCTTTGTTCCCTTTGATATCCATGCCAAATAGGCGTGAATAAATCAAATCCTGAACCAATTGTTCCTTCTGGGAAGAGGGTGCAGGAAATGTCCACGAACTGTTTTTTGTATCTAATTATAATTTCCGAAAAAGGATGCCTTCAGTTGATTTATCACAATGAAAGAACTCTCGGCAATAGCTCACTAGTACAGCATGGGTTTGAATAAGTGAGCAGCATTCTCGATTCTATTACATCAACAGGTATAGCATACCATGCTTTCAACGGCAACCCCTGCAAGCCCCCTCTTCACAGTATAGTTAAGCTTCTTATCAGTGGCTTTGTTTTCCTATACCTACACACGATTCTGTGGGCAATCATGCATGTTCATGACACTGGTAAGACTAGAAGTCCTGGGATCTCAAGCCATTGGATCGGAATCTCAATTAAGGCGACTCTGTCGTTCATGCTTGAGTTAAAAAACAGTAACAATGAATTGGGCAATCTCAAAACCTTTTTTTCAATAAGCCAGAAATGATTTTTTGTTTATTATGCACGTTTTAAAGTTATCTTGATATCACCCTGCATGGCAATTATCTCAGCATCGTATTTTTTATTCTCTTCTTCTGAAGACATCAGGATTGGAGGAATGTTATGTAGCTTTCTTTCGGGATTGGTGTAACCGATGGCATCTGCTTTCCCCCGTGGCTGCTTGCATTGTTTCTTGGTGACATTTCCACCACCTAGAGGAAACGAACCCGTGAACACTGCAGCCACAGTTGATCTAACTTCCCTTGCTGGTGAGGTATCATACTTTTCCATCTGAAGTTCGTGATAACAATTCAACAGTGTAGCACTTTGAATGGTCTCTCTTGCACCTGCATCCAGTTTAATGGTCTGTGTATTGTCAATTGAACATTCACGTTACTGTTCCGCGAATGTTGAGAAAATCATTTATGGCATACTGAAATATTAGAGACTTGCATTCTCAGATGACCTTAAAACCTATATTTCCTCACACATGGAAAGAGTGCAAGAGAGGGCCCTATGTTTTTCCTTGTCACTCCGCCATATGGAACAGTTTGGCATATTCTCTTCATTGGTAGTGGAGGCTACTATATATAAAGTGGCAGGGGGCAATATCAGAATAATATAAAAAGAGCACTTACCTTATTTAGTTGCCACAACATGAGGGGAGCAGTGAGTTCTCCTGGCACTTCTTACATTCCAGCCTCTGCCAGTGTACACTTCCAGGGGTGCAGTGGGTTCTCCCTGCATCTCTTACATTGGCAGCCTCTACTACTGGAGACCTTGAGGAGTGCAGCGAGAGCTCTTACACTGCATTTATGTTTTAGCCTCTGCTGGTGGAAACTTGAGGGGTGCAGTGAGTGCTCATGGTAGCTTTTACATTCCAGTTTGCCATTGAAGGCTTCGAGAGGTCAATGGGCTCTCCTGGCATCTGATACATTCCAGCCTGTGCCAGTGGAAGCCTAGAGGGTGTAGTGGGCGCACTTGGGGTACATTTATGTTTTTAGCCTATGTAAGTGGAAACCTTGAGGGACGTAGTGATTGCTCATGGGCCGTGTTTACATTCCAGCCGATGCCAGTAGAAGCAGTGAGGGGAGCAGTGAATGCTCATTGGCAGTGTTTGCATTCCAGCCTCTTCCAGTGAAGGCTTTGAAGGGTGAGTGAACGCAACTGGAGTTGCTACGACACTCCACCCATAGACTGTGCTAACTTTTGCAGTGGAGACCTTCATCGGTGCAGCGAGTGCTCATGGGTACGCATATCTATTCCAGCCTCTGCCAGTGAAGGCTTTGAGTAGGCCAGTTAGTGGTAATGGCTGCTACTGGTGCAAGGTCCCTACCTGCCCACAGAGCCCCAGCTCTGGAACAGTTGGATTTCTCAGGGAGGTATGCAGGGCTTTCAAGCATCAGACCTTGCCATCAGCACCTTATAAGCGTTCCTTCTCGAGTCCACTTTCTAATGCCTAATCCAGGTTTCTCAAACCAGTAGCTCGTGAGCTACTGGAAGCTCTCAAGCTACCTGTGAGTAGCTCTCCTGTGTGCAGCCCACCATAATAAATTAGAATGCTTTGCTTGGTTAAATTAATGTGTACCAAAATTGAAAAGTGTGTATTTGAGGCCAAAATATGTGTATTTCCTGAACCCATAATTTCACAAATATATTTAAAGCTGATATTTATATGATAAATCATGCAGAATTGGGAGACTTACTACTAACATTATTCCCTTTCTGCTAAGGGCATTGCATCTGTGACTTTGATGTATTACCCTTATAGAGGTATTCTGAACTGACTAAACTTTTTTAGGTTTACCATAGCAGCACGCAAGCGCTGCTTTTCTGATGTGTTGGTATCTATGTGGGCTTTTAACCACACTCACCTCACGCCCATCACTTTCACTCGTTCGTGGGCTTGCCTTTCAAATATCCTTTGATGACATTGGTAGATGCATTACATTTGTCCCACCTTGGGGAGGTTTTGTTACCGCCTTGGGAACTGACCATGTTGCATGGATAATTGCACGTTTGTCAATTGTCTGATAGCCAGCAAACTTCTTTTTCCTTTTGTGTCTCTCCTTCATTCTCATGCTCATGGTGGCAATGGCGTCTTGAAGTGCCTTGCTTATGACAACTGTTTTACTTTTCATTTTCAATTTATGTGTCAAGAAAAGTCCAGTTAGGAATTTTCAACACTAATAGCTCTAACTCAAGCAAACGCAAGACCCCGTGCATTGCAAATGCTTGCTACACTTGCTATCACCATCTGGACATTGGTTGCACCTCATTAGTATCAGTTTAACACCCAAGTACAGCAATAATCAACAGAAAGGTGATCAGTCAACCTTTGTATACGACCTTTTTTCTCCATGTGAACAGATGCTGCTGTGGGTTTAGTAACTTTTGAACCATTTGAGCTAGAAACACATTTTTGTTAAAATTTGCAGATTATACCGTAGATGATCAATTATGTAGCATTTGTGGCAGATCTATAACTAAGCGAAAAATTCTGCCGCCACACAATCACATAATTCGAGTGGCCCTGTCCTTGATATGTGGTGAAGGGAGTTCAGGTTCATTCAAAGTGGTCAACTTTTTCTTTAAGTACAGCTGTCAATGTTTCCATGGAAAATAGAATTCAGGGCTTAGACCACCCTAAGATCACTGTTGGGGGAAACAGAGGACTTACATTTCTGAGCTGCCATCAATCTGGTCCAACACTTTTTGGATTTTTTCTAATTCATCCTATAGTTTGGGAAGTAAGTTTGGGTGGTTTGTCAAAAAACACAAAATGTCTTCAGCAAAGAGAGCAACATGAATCTGTTTCCCTGCTACCAATAAACCTGTGACTTCAGGCTTAGAATTAACTTTCTAGATCAGGTATTCCACTGATGGAGCAAAAATGGATAGCAACAATGGGCATCTCTGTTGCATGCCGCTTGCTTAAATTATCGGCTCTAAAATAACGGTTCCAAGATTTGGTATCTTTTGTTTGAAGGACTTTGACAGTTTGATAATATAACTGTTTGGAATTTGCATCCAAGGCTGGTGTTAGACCGGATTCTCTAAATTAATGCCCAGTCGGCAATGTAAAAAGAAGACTAATTGAGTATTATTCATAGAGGTCTTATCAACCAGATTCTGTGCTAGACATTTATCTGCTCTAATCTAGATAATATACCAAGTAAACAAAATGGAGAAAAAAACTCCTCTAATGCATTATGGGCAAGATTAATCCAGCATTACATCCCTCTGGTGTCACCTTAGCAAAACCCTAGGTAAGAATTGCTTTAAGAAACACATACTTTTTAGTTGTAGCAAGAAAATCTAAAAGTAAAATCAAACTGCAATGGGGTGTGTCAAACTGAAAATGACTTTCAAGAATCTCAGACACATTTCTCGTTCTTTGGGGTCTGAAACATTTAGCAAGCGTTGAGACAGCATCACATTGAGAGATATTGGATCTGGAATAGTAGGCAAATCATCTTTGAGTTTATGTGTTAAGTTGCTGAACCTAGCATGGTCCTTCTTTTCCTTATACAACTGGTCACTAGAGGGCTTTGACTTGTGCATATTGGATTTTTGTTGTTTTGGTTTACTTTATTCAGATAAATAGTATCTATTTTCCTAAAGTGTGTAATACTGTTTGTGGAGTTTTCACTGTGTTACTGTATGAGTTATTGCACAAATATTTTCCACATTGACTTCTAAGTTAAGCCTGCCTGCTCTGTGTCAAACTACCGGAGGGTGAGTACAGGATAATTTAGGTTGTGTTGTCACTTACCCTGACTAGGATTGTGGTCCCTACTTGGACAAGGTGCATACCTCTGCAAACTAGAGACCCAGTTTCTAACATTGGTGATCAGTGGTGAGGAGAGGACTTGTGTTAGTCCAGTGCCATATGACAGCTACACGTACACTACCTACCCACATTTGAAGACCATATCAATTTTTTTCTTTTTCTGCAAATTTCCATGCTTTGCATTTTTAATACATCCTATACATCATGTCTTTAGCTGGTTCCACAAGTGGAGACATGGAGTTTGAGCTGGCTAATCTGGAGTATTACACAGTTAACCAGCTTCAAAGCTTCTGTAAATGGATGGGAGTACCTGCCTGAGGAGCCATCTGCTGTAGTTAAGGGACACACTCACGTATTTGTACTGCCTGTGAGCGCAGGAATAGGTGTCTCGAGTCATGGCCTGACCACAGAGGAATGGAGAGAGGAGAGAGAATTCCAGCTGCAGTTGGCAAAACTAAAAACAGAGCCTGATAGGGAAGCCAAGTGAGCTGAAAAGGAAGCTGGAGTGGAAGCTGCAATAGCTGAAAGGGAAGCTGAAAGAGCCTTAGCTGAAGAGAAACTACTTCTGGCTCATGAACTGAGTCTAAGAGAGCTGGAACTTAAAGCCAGGCAGGCGGATTTCAGCAGTGATGGTGGTAGCATACATGCAGTACCTGATAGAGACAAGAATGTTTGAATACCCAAGGATTTGGTACCCAGTTATCTTGTGGGAGATTACATTGATAAGAGGTTTTCTGCTTATGAAGTTGCACTGAGGGTACACAGGGTTTCTGAAGAGCAAGTTCCAACACATTCCAACACTTGGGGGGGGGGGCACATCTAGCATTAGAGGTTGGGGACCAGACCAATTACACTCCCATGAAAGCCATTTTGATTGCCAAACTTGGACTGAGAGGTATCACGAAAGATTCAGGGGCAGTCAGAAGCTCCCTAACCAATCCTGGGTAGATTTAATTGATTACTTCAGTAAGGCACTGAATGGCTGGGTGCAGGACAAGACAGTCACTGATTATGTCAGGATGTACAATTTAATCCTGAGAGAGGACATGCTCAGTACTTGTTTTACAGAGCTGCGCCAGCACCTACTTGACAGTAAGCTGACTGATCTCAGGAGGCTTGCTGAGGAAGCAGACCTCCTGGCTAGGACCAGAGTGTCCAAAAAGATATCTGGGTGGGTGGGCACCCACAAAGATGGTCCGGGTTCCCACCAGATAAAAGGGGGGGGGGAGAAAAACTTTAAAATGAGTTCTCTAAAGGCCTCTAAAATAATTCCCAAAAGAGTAATGGTAACCAGTCTCAGTCTGAGTCTAAGAAGAAAGGGTTATTTGATCACAAGATAGGGAGGTTTGTACCCCAATGTATAGAATGCTTGAAGTAAGGTCACTCTAAGATACTCCAAATGTCCTAAGAGGGCACAGCCCCCCATTGGTGGGCAGACACATGAGTTGGCCAGTGTAGGGCTTGGGGAGCAGATAGTCCCAGCTAGTTTTGGTGAACACATAGATGTAACCCTAGTGACCATGAGGGATAAAGATATGGTGCCAAAAGCCCAGACACCTGCCAATACCTTCAAGTAAAGGCAGCGGGTCACCATTAATAGGCAACAGGTGGAGGCTCTGTGTGGCACAGGAGCCAGCATGACAACTGTCAAGTGTCATAGCGTGTCAGCATTCCACCAAGTCATATTCACCGACAATTCCACCAAGTTGTTTTTCACTACTGTGAATGCTGCTCCTCTCATAGGCCAGCAATCAGAGATTACCTTATATACTTTAAAGTGAAGATTCTGATCTAAGAGGTGTGGCATTGTCAGGTTTGGTATGGTTGGAATGGTACTGAGAGATCATGCTTACTGGTGAAGATGGATTTAACATTACTCTTTCAGAAATGCCACTTTTAGAAAGAAAGCATTTCTCTGCACTTACTGCTCTCTGTGACTTATAGCCTGTCTCCAGTCCCCATCTGGTCCTTGCTGGTTGACAGCTTCCCTTGTGCATTCCACCCATACAGCCATAAACGCAGGACACTCCACTGCATCTGTATTCATCTGCATACTGATTGGTCTTCCTGGTCAGGATGGGCTCTCACTTACACTTCAAAGGCTAGTGGCCTGCCTTCACACAAGGGGCTGATAAACCCCCACAGATCTCCCGGCAGACAGGACTGGGTTGAAAGAGGAACTGGTGCACTTCAAAACCATTCTTTGAAGTTTTCCTCCACTTCAAAGGCACATTTGGGTATATGTACTGGGTCTATGACCCTCTAACATCAAACTCTGGCAGAGGGCCTGCTGTGCTGCCCAAAGGACTCACCTGGACTGCTTTGCTGGAAGGACTGCTCACCTGCTTGTTGCCCTCCTGTCTGCCGGCCCCTGAATCTACTGGAAGGACTCTGCATTTCCCACAAGTGCTCTCCAAGGGCTTGGACAGAGTTTGCCTCCTGTTCTGAAGTATCAGGACCATCAAAGACTTCACGAAAGAGAGAAAACCCAGCGCACCTGCAGAAACCTATGCAGTGCCTGCCGCACAGCTAAAAAAACTGCTGTATGGCTTACCTGATCGGCTCAGCACCTGCTCCATCCTACCACCCTGTGTCTGGATTTTCCACGCATCATCCCTGGGTGTCAAAACATCCCTGCATCTCAGTGAGGAACCAAGGCTGTGCTCCCGGAAATTGATGCATCACCTTGCCATGTGGAAATAAACGATGCTTCGCCTTTGCTGCGCCGGAAAAAACCAATGCATGACTTTACTTTCTGATACATCTCCTCTGTGGCCCTCTGTGTTGCTATTTTTGACGCCTCCCAGGAACTGTGTGTTAAAAGGATACATCCACTGACTCTTGTGGATTAAGACTAATTTAAACCTTTAAAAAGTGAAACCTTAACTTGTGCACATTGGATTTTTTTCATTTTTGTCTTACTTTATTCATATAACTATTATCTATTTTCCTAAACTGGTGTAGAGTATGTTTTGTGGTGTTTTCACTGTGCTACTGCATGAATTATTGCACAAATACTTTACACGTTACCTTTAAGTTAAACCTGCCTGCTCTGTGCCAAGCTACCGGAGGGCGAGCTCAGGATAATTTAGGTTGTGTTGTGACTTACCCTGACTAGGACTGTTGTCCCTACTTGGGCAGGGTGTGTACCACTGCAAACTAGAGGCCCAATTTCTACCACTGCCCTCTACTTTTCTCACGTTATCAATCTCCATACTTGCCCTCTGACCTTATCTCTCAGTTCCCTGGTCTTTCACCTCATGGCTCTGTACTTTCCTTCTCTCTGATCCTTTTATTCCTTTCCTCTGTTCTTCTTCTCCCTTTCACACTATCATTTTTCTTTCTTGTCTATTACTCTATCATTTTGTTTTGTCATTTCTCTTTTCCTGACTTAGTTCACTCCAAACCTCACACCCTATCACTCTTTACTCTTCCTCTTCCCCAACAAGCAGTTTACTCTTACACCATATTACTCTGTTTGCACTTTCTCTTTCAAGTTATTAGCTTGTTCTTCGCTGTCTTGTCTTATCACTCTGTGCATTCTTTTCCATACCCATTACTCTGTTCCCACCCTTGTGCTTCTCCATTTTAGCACATCACTCTCCTTTTCTTCAGGGACTCATTGTGCTGTCGATTATAGTAAAAACAAATATTAATTTTATGCTGCAGTTATGAAATGTAGATCTACTTTTTCCTGTTCCAAACCCCACACAGCCCAAACGTCAAACCTCTGTTATCAGTCATGATAACGTTAGAAGTTGCTTCTGCTCACCGACCTCATTTATAATTCTTATCTTAAAGGCAAGGGAAGGGTTTCTGTTAAATGCAAGGCGGTCTGGGCTGCTGTGTTTCGCTCCCACCACTCTCTCTCTCAGCCTTTAACTACAACAGTGCTACATCATAGCTCCCCATTGGAAGTGCTTTTAATGTTGAGCTCTCCTCTCTCAAATTGACTCAAAAAATGGCATGTGCCAGAAATGCGTTGCTCATTGCTAGTTACTGAGCTGAACTGCTTTGTAACTGGATGGCTCCCCCTGCAGTCATCCAATCACAATGCAAATCAGCTCAAAAGCCTAGGAATTCATCAAGTGGGGTTAATTGTCCGCTCCACTACTCTACATGCTTAAGGCCTGCTACTTTTCTTTTCTAATATTACCAGATCCCCAAAAAAGAATAAACACTGACACAAGCCCACACAGGCGAAAATAAAAATCTGAGTGGATTGCCTATCAAAATAACTGCAGCTGTTGCAAGGTAGAATGGGCCCCCTTCCCTAGAAGAGGACAAGCCTCGGAAAGCTCAGGTGAGGCTCGATCTTGAAGCCTGGCTCAGCTCAAGTTCCTTTTGGAACCTTGAGCCCATAACGAGCTAAAATTTAATTTGGCATCTGCCTGCTTCCCTCCCTCTGCCCAGCATATGGTAAAAACTACCAAATGTGTAACTGGGGAACCAGGTCTGAGTCTCGCCATCGGCTCAAAATCCTTTGACTATGGACAAATAATTTAATCTACTGTGCCTATAAACAATGCATGTGACCCTGTGTAATGTAACTGGGGCTCCTGCAAAGCGTTCGGCAGTCGGTCGAGTTTGCGATATATGTTAGAAGTACACTAAGAGGTAAAAACAAAGCCTTAACATAAGGAAAGACAAATGGATAAATATTTACTGGCTGATTTGTACAAATTGAAACCAGAAAACTTAAATAAATTGTGGTGTCCCCGCTTAAATTGCCTGAATTAAGGCAAACCTTTTATTTCACCAAAGCTCTTTCTTCTTCATTATCGTGTATGAAAACACTTCCAAACATGTGAGTTCAGACTGCCACTTGTAAATAACTATCACTTTTAATAGGTACTTCTCAGTGCCACATGTTAAAGAAATACACTTGTTTGATTTTTTAAAAGGCTTTATCATATTTTTAGGTGATGTTTGTTGCATGATTTACATAGCAAAATTTTTCAGGGTTCGGATCTGGCATGGGCTCTAAGATCAGAGCTAGACCCTTGGTTGAACTTTGGCTTGGCTCTCCCTGTTGATTTGCTTGCTCGTCCACCTCTATCTTTCCCCTGTGGGCGCCGTGACTAATGCAATGGCTGCATCATTGATAGCATTGGTCCAGGTGCTGAAGAGTATAGTGCAGAATCTCATCAACTACACTGATGTATTTTGCTGCTACAAATCTATGGCCATAGTCTTGCAAGCTACAGGAAATGCGTATTCCACTTGTTGACAAGAGCCATTGGATGCTGGTTTTTGGAGGTAAACAGACACTTCCTCTATCTCCAGTTCTCCTGTTTTTATGGCAACAGGCAAAACAACAGAGGGAAATGCAGGTCATGCAAGAGAGAGAAAGAGACAGAGAGAAAGACAGAGACAGATAGGGAGAGATCGATTGAAAAGAAACCGACTGGAAAGAAACAGACAAGAAGGGAGAAGGGTCTGGTCGGAACATTTTAGCAAGGGTTTGTTTGAACATTTTTGCCAGGGCTGCTGGTGGTTCCCTGTCCACCTCTGTACTCCTCTAGACTCGCACATAGCATGAGAACAGAGGCAAGATTGCCTGGGGGAGCCTGTGCTAGTGTCCAGGGAGCCTGTGCTGGTGTCCCAGGGACTCCTTTGACACTATCAGAAAAGGAGCAAGGTGGCCAGCAGTAGCAGACAGGTACGTTTTTGAAAAAATTACTTTTAACTTTATTGTTTACCCCTATCCCAACCCCCCATTCCCCCACCCCCTTTGAGATATAAGACAGCCGCCTCTGCAAGATTGGCCAGGCTAGGTGATTCCATCACACAATGCCTTTGGATGATATCTAGCAAGAAGCATAGTGATTTGGTTAGACTTATGATAGCTGATGGCTGTTGGATGTGAATGAGAAAATTCCTTGAGTCCTGATGGGACCTTTGGAATAAATAACCAGTGATACATTATAACATCATGCAAGCTATTTCACTGTGAAGGATGTGGATATGGAAGCGGTTCCATAAATCAAGAATGGCAAACTTCACCTAAAATTTAGAGACACCTTCAATGAGAGTGTTTGCTGCTCTAGCTAAATAATGATTTCCACCCTGCCCAGGAGGCAAAGCACACTGTGAAACAAAATATTTTGGCTTCACAAGTCAAAGCCATAAAAGCTGCAAATGCTTGTGTCACATGTTCATGAGGGGCAACCGACTTTCTCATTACCAGCTAAATCGGCCTCGTGATTACTGCAAGTGAAGTATGTGCAGGAGCTTCAGTTAAATCTGTCACAAAGATACATATCTTTCTCAATAAGATTGCTTAACTTAGAAGTTGGAGTGCAAAGAATGCAGAGAGCTGAACTTTTAAAAAATATGTTTAAATGCCATACTAAGTAAAGCTGCCAGTCAGTTAGTTATTTTGGTTTATATAAACCATAAAAAGCTTCAAAACCCTTAAGTACAACAAATAAAAAATGTCCAATCACATAAACGAGTGAAAAGCAAGTAATCCAAAATGGATTAATTGATTTAGAGACCAACCTGACAGAAATTAAACATTTCATTGCTTATTATTGCCAACAGGAGACAGTTAGACAGTATATGAGTGACATCAGGTTGCGTGATATCACAGCATGTGACATCATGGTGCGTGACATCGCAAGAAGCACCACAGGAAGTGACATCACAGGAAGTGGCATTACAGCTCATAACCTCACAGGAAGTGACATCACAAGACATGGCATCTGATCTTAAGACCTCACACATATGTTTAGTAGATCTATAAGGAGTTCATTGGAGTGGATTGCAAGGTTTAGCAAAAGAGATTTTTTCATTGGGGTTGCACCAAAAAAGTGACACAGCCCCAATGCAAAATCCCGGCCTTCATTTCAACATTTATTTTTTTAAATCTCTGCGAGCAAATAAAATTAAACATGGAGAGACTTGGCAATACATCTGTTCCGCTTAATTGTTTGAAAAGACTGCATTTAAAAAATCTCATTGGGTTAAGGCACGTGCTGCAGAGATTTTCATATGCTCTGTAAATCTCAGGGAATAATAATAATGGGAAGATAACTCTGGTGGTTAACACATTTGCTGGATAGATGTGTGTTGTGTCTAGTCTAAGTTTTGAAACAAAGTAGCATAGAGGGTTAAAGTGTCTCCTGCAAAGCACATCATGGCAGATTTTTATTTTATGTAGATAGGTGGGCTACTGCTTTTAACACAGAGATCCTATTGTTACTTGCAGTTCATAAATTGCAATCCTTCTAATATAGCACAGTGAGCTATGAAGAACATGTGACTCCTACACCTTGTAACCCTCACTATCCTATGTAACACATCCTGTACATAGATTTACACTTATAAGATTTATTGTCAATGTATAATGTGTACATGCAATGTAAGGTGCTCTGACACCCTGCATTTGGATAAGTAGCGCTATAAAATAAATAAAATAGTGATATTAAAATTGCTATTTGTGTAAATACAGGAACAGACCAGCATGTCTGACATATTTACTGTGCATGCATATCTCCTATATCCAGGGACTGCCAAAAATCTAAATTCTGTCTGTCTTAAGTACCTGTGATGTGACAACAAGCTGTGTGCCTTTATTTCCCCTCCATCGCATTTGCAGGTAGGTGTGAGGCTCCAGAAACCCCCAGCAAGAACAAAACGTCAACCTTTGTTTTGACCCCAGTTCGAATTTAAAATAAAAAAATTGCACCTCACTTCTGCCTGCACGTTGCTGGTCAGAAGGAAAGCAGACAACATGCAGGTGCTGCTGAATGTGTAGTAGTATTTACACATAAAACGGGATGAGTTCAGCACATTACAGTGCAGCACAACTACTTGGCTGGGTGGACGGCATCCACCTTGAGAAAATAGTGGGTGGTCGCCGTGTACCCGTGTGTACCCCCTACTTTGGCCATTACTTTTTTGCTGTTATCCACTTATTTGAGGGTCACTTCCTTGTGTGAAATGGCTGATGAAGTGGGCAAACCTAAAATAAGCTTTAAAACAATTCCGGTCCGTCTTGACACAAGTTGTGTTAGTATAGCCGAACTTTTCTCTCCAAAACTAAAAGAAGCAATACATTTAGCATTATAGGATGTTGTAATCTAGGTCAAAGATCTTTGGCCTAAAATTGGTACAACACTGAAAAACACCCCTTTGGTCTTCTAAAAGCAAATCCTCCTATTGGTAAGAATGCCCAATCACAAAAACTTGGCATCAAACGCTATCCCTGGATACAAAAAGGCCCTCACATTGGTGACCGTTATGTAGCCTATGAACGTGTTCATGGGCTTTCTGTTTTTTGGGTCAAGGGTGATAAAATGAATTTGCTAGGCTTGGTTTCCAGCGCAAGATATTTCAAGCAAGACACCTTACTTGAAATCAACTCTTGGGGTCGATTTGATGTTTTCAGCAGGTGGAAAGCATTGTCTACATAAAGAAGGTAAGGTATATGTTTCCTATATACCCTGTTTGTGACCTGGTTGGCTCTTCACATCATGTGTAGAAACTGGTTTATGTAAAGCTTAAGCAAGCGTACAGCCAGAACAAACCCCTTGAGAATGCCTCTCATTGAGGTGATGAGGTAGGTACATTCCCCTGCTGTGCCCAAATAGACTCTAATTTTCAGGTTTTAAATGAATACTTGGAATTATGTTAATCAATGCCTGTTCGAGTCCCATGTCCATCATTATTCACCACAGTTTGAATTGGCTGAAACAGTCAAAAGCTGTAATTAAAGCTATAAAGACCAGATGAAAAGTGCCTCCAAAGACTATTTCAATAAAGTGACCAAAAAGACTATTCAATGCATTATTAACATATTTATCTACAGAGTCCAGCCTAGGTCTAAAAAACATTCTCTGTTTCAGCTAGGATACTTTTGTGTTTTGCCCGTGACTGGAGCTGTGATGTAAGAACCCTACCACTAACCTTGAAAGTTAATATGATCTTGTGTGTGTAACCAGTTCCGAAGGAATTATATAAAAAAAATACCCAACAGGGGTAATAACTCCACAAACTGTTGAGAAAATGAGTTACTAAAATAGCTAAGATAGAAATTTCTCCAACTCCGCTTAAGCTTACACTGTAAAATGTGTATGTTCACTCTGCCCAGGCTTTTACAGATCTACCAAGGGCTAGTTTTAAAATCATCCAAATATCCAAGCCACCTTTGTCCTGAGGGATATGATCAGTAATCTGAAATGACTGATATGCATCCAAAAACAAATTTTCGACTGCATGGGTTTCTTTGATTAGCAGGCTATAAGAATATTTTATCAAGCATACTCATTTTCCATTTGCCAATTTAGATTGTAAAGTCACATTATTCTAGGACATCAGCTGAAGTGCTTTGCTAAGTCCAGAACAGTGAGATGGAGCACTTTCAGGAATGGTGAGTTTCTCATTGCTACCAGGGTTCTCTGAAACATCAATATGGCCTTAGAACACGCCGTAGCGGGCCCTACCGGCCATCAAAGGCCCGCTTCCGCGTTAAAGGCCTGAGGCGAACATTGGAATGTTGGGAGCTCCATTGGACAATGGAGTGCTCTGGGCTCTTACTGGCTGGTAAAAGCCCAGAGTGTCAACATTCCAATGTTCTTTGTTCACAACAACAGCTGTGAACAAAGACCTCACAGAGCCCAAGGGGATTTTAATTCCCTCATGCTCAGTGAGGACTTTGTTTTATCTTTTAGAACATTCTGCCCTCTAGTGGCAGAATGTTCTAATAGCCTTATATCCCTTCGTAGCTGGGCTATACCAGCAATACAACTCCTGCTCCCTTGTTAAGGCCCTCACCTTCAGCTCTGGCGTTTAACTCTGGAGGGGGCCTTAAATGGCCAGTATAGCCTGCTACGGCGGGCTCTAAGGCTACATTAGAACACTGGAATGTTCAGAGCTCCATTGAAGACAATGGAGCATCAGTGGTCTATATAAACTGGTATAGGTCTGCTGCTCTCAACATTTCAATGTACTAATAACCAACCTCTGCCCTTCTTTTTCCTTGCCTTTCCAAAACAAATGGAGCGGGCAGGGGAAAGCGAAAGGGAGAGGCTGCGCTGCACGGCACACCAGAGCCTTCACTCTCCCTCCTCTCTAGCTCAGATTCATTGGGGCCTCAGAGGGAGGGAGGGATAGGTAATGCTGCTCAGCTCCTGGGTCTCTCTGGCTCAGCTGACCAAAAAAAAAGCAGTTTAGCTAAACTGGGGAGAACCAGTGGCTGACTTCAGCCTCCTTTCACAGCTCTTGCTGTGAATGTTCAAAAGCTAACAGCTGTGGCACTGTGCATGGCTCTTAACTGTTGAACAATCACAGCAACAGCTTTGAATCAAAGGCATTGGAGTTTCAGGGATTTCACCCTCCCTGAGCTCTGATGCCTTTGTTTTTATAATTAGGACATTCTGCCCTCTAGGGGTGGAATGTTCTAATAGCCTTTTAGCCCGCCGTAGCTGGATATACAGCCATTGAAGGCCCACTCCCTTGTTAAAGGCCCTCACCTCCGGCTTGGGCCTTTAACACTGGAGAGGGCCTTTAATGGATGTACAGACTGCAATGGAACATTGGAATGTTTAGAGTTCCATTGAAAACAAAGGAGTGACTCCAGGCTTATAATGGCTGGCTTAAGCCTTCTGCTCCGAAATTGCAATCTTTGTCTTCTATTCTTCCCTTTTTAATTTGGAACATTGTAACCTTTGTTGGCGGAATTCTCAAATAGCCTTATAGCCCTTCTGTCTTGGGTTATAGCTATTGTTAAAGGCCTTCACCTTCATTATAGGCCCTCTCCTTCGGTTCAGGCCTATAACTCGGGTTCAGGGCCTTTAACACCCAGTTTAGCCATCAGCAGCAGGCTTTAAGGCTATATGTGTCACACCGTTCCTGAAGTAACACAACCACAAATGTGTCAGATTTACCCAAATTTGTCTGGCTTACAACGTTGTAAAGAATGCTAAATTCTTTATAGCATTGGGGATTTACTATATTATCACTCCCGATATTGTGGGAGCCACTCTTTAAATATCAGAGAAAGGATAAGCTCCACCAATATTATTTGGCTCCCAGTCCTTATAGCCTGTACAGAGAAACAAATAAGTGGCTTTCATAATAAAGGATCTAAGTGTTAATTTCCAATAATTCAGAAAGACAAGAGAATGTATCAGATTTGAGAGCCCTCGTACATGTTTGGGCACATTCAAAAGTTTACTATTTACAATACATTTCTTAGCCTTGGGTAATTATTTGAACACTTTTAGAACACTTTGATATTTGTTTGGAATTATAACGGAAGCCAGTGCTACAGGCTTGATCTTTGTACCAAGAAACAAAGAAACAAAATGTGTTTGGCAATAGCAAGCAAATGTTTCTTGAAAGTGATGACGAGGTCACTTGCAGTAGAATTAACTGAGCTTCCAATGCACTCATGTCATCTCATCATTAAAAAATCATTAAAAAATCTGAAAATCTAATGCAACCATCTCCCACCTGTGACTGAAGCCACAAAATAGCCTTATTTTTCAGCGCACCAAAATCATCCTGTTGATACAATTTAACGTTGGAGCATTAGATAGCATCCTTCCATAAAAAGTTACCTGTGGGAGAAACGTGGATTTTCAAAATTAAAATTTGCTGTATAATTAAAGCTAGAGTGGGTTATTGCTATCACAAGCGCTGGCTTGGATCCAGCCTGGGGAGCATTAACAGAGCTCCCAGGCCAAATAAAATTGATTCACTCAGCGAATGGGATGTGATAAAAAACATCTGAAGTCTGAAGATAAAACATCATTGGTCTAGTTTTCGGCATCTTTATAACTAGGTTTTTGCTTCAAGCCTATCACAAGGTGTTTCATTTTTAAGCATCTGTCACCAAGTGAGGTGAACAAGGAGATTTTTTATAGTGAGGAGCTGACGGGCCTTGTAAAATAGTTGGAGCAGCAGGGGTCTGTCTACCTGTGACGTTCGAGGGAGGGGTCAAATATTCCAGGCCAATATTTTCGAGGACATGCCCCTCCACATCTAGATGGTGAGGAGCCCATCCACAGGCCATTTCCTTATAGGCATTTTGAGCAGCACTTATAGTTAGCTCGATATGTGTAATCTCCACATTGAACATACCAACTGCCTTTTGGAAAAAGGAGTCCAGGTGGCTATATTACTGCTTTTTTTGTGTTGTGTTTACATATTGCCAAGTTCCAGTAGACTTTGAGGGCTCTTCTAGAAAAATAGGCCAAAAAGGTGTTGCAAACCACTGTCTCTTCCTGTTTCTAACCAGTGTGGATGGGCCATCCTTGGCTCAGGCTCTGCCAGGTGTGCCCACACTTATCCTGCACATAGGACATAGGGAATACTTAACTCCTTAGAAATGTGCTGACTGGTGGAGTGGGCCCTCATACAGGGTGAAAAAACACTGATGGATTACGGGGTCTATAGTCAAACCTCAAGTTCTCCTAATGACTAAAATGCCCTCAGCACCTGAATAAGCATCCTGCACACTGGACGTCCTTAGAGCCTTTAATTATGTGCTGACTCTTGTGGTGGGTCTTCTACACTAGGCAAACTGGGTAAAACATCACTAATGAATTGTGGGCCTGTCATCACCCCTCCACTTCTCCTCACAAGTAAAATGACCCCAGCAACTGAATAAGCAGGGAAATAACTAATTCAAACTGAAAGAGCAGTGAGCCAGCAAGTTCTTACTAACATTTTGTAAAACGTTATTTAGCTCCAACCAGAAATCGAGAAAATCCCACCAGCAGGCAACAGCTTGAATTGATTCTAACGATTACTGGAAACTAGTGACAAAGGACATAATCAAGAATAAGTTGCTAATTCTTCAACTGGTAACAAAGGGCAATAGTCAAGAACAACATGTATGGGCTTTCAATTGTTCTTATTCCTACTAAGACGAGGGACCTTTGTCAAGATAAGAAGACACATCAGATATTCATCTGGCTTCTGGTGACATTAATGCCACCCTCTTCTTTACTCCAACAGCTTGATTCAACATAGTGTAAAGCAAGCCCAGGCAAAGCTTGTGACTTTAACAGTGGCCAACTGGGCCTATTTAAAGTTGATGCTCTCTTGTGGCCCTCCTTTTTGCTCACCTTCTTTAGTGCTTTTATAAAAAACAATACAGGCTTCCTCTATTTAAAAAAAAAAGTCTGTGCCTGTGCTAATTTTTTTAAAGGGAATAGAGTAAATCCCTCTTGTCTTTGTTGAATACAAGTTCTTAACTGTAAAAGCTAGCAGAATATTTCCAAAGCTTGCTAGCTAAAAATGATGCACAGAAGCCAGAGCACTCAAAACAATGTTCACAATAAAGATGTCCTCCAGTTTAGTTGGTTGTAGTGGACTCCTTTAATTAGTAGCCAAGGGAATCAAAAGAGATTGGCTGAGCATTGATCCATAAATACAGCCAAGTAGTCAGTTGAGCATAGTTCCATATACATAGCCAACACGTGTTTCGTCACAACAGGTGACTTTTTCAAGGCTATGAGACAACACAGTAAGTAGGGAAGTAAGTAAGGTCATTCACTAGTAAAATGAACAGGAAGAAGGGTAAACCCTGCTGACCAAGACCGTGGTAAGTCTTGTTCCTGGTCTATGTCGACCACATCTATGCAGGAAATGGAGTCCGACCTTCTTTGAAGCACTACCCTATGCTCTTGGGTAGTGGAGCATCTTACCGCATGGCACCATAACCCACCCCATGTTTGCACAATTTTCGACATGAACTACTGTTGACTATACTTGTTCAACGTGTAGGAAGTGCACCCCTTTCTACCACCACTACCCACCCCCTTTCTTGTCAACTAAAAGTTATGGCTCCTACCAGGCAGATTCATGTTCGGTGTAGACATTGATAGTATGTCAGAATATTCAGAAAATATATCTCCAAATATTTCTAAGTATTGTGGCCAACATATCAGCAACCAAATTAGCCTTTCTCTTGATGTTAAATCTAATAAAAATATTGTTGGTCATATATATACAGGAGATGGTGGCAAATTATGATTATTTGGACCATTATTTTGAGGGCAATGGGTTGGAAAGGTGAACAACTAGGACTTACTACCTTCTGACCCAGGCCACACATGACATTTTAACATTCTGCTGTATCTTCTCAGCAATACATAAGCCCCTGGTATGTAAGACTTAATAACTAATGCTATGGGTCAGTGATGTACTTCAGAGTTCTAGACTTATGCATATTTCTCTGTCATCCAGATAGCCATAAGCACATTTCAAGAGAGGTTTCTGGAAGTTCGTTGCTATTTAATTAGATTTCCAATCTTTTTAGAAGCATGCCACTTAGTTGTCTCATATCTTCTGTACGAATTCCCTTTAAATCGCTGCTTTAGATTTTGAGAAAACCAGGCAGGTTTGCGTTCTTGTAAACTTCAAAAAGACCAAAGAAAATGGGGGTTTCACTGGATCACTATTGGCTGTCTGTGTAAAAAAGAAGTGAAAATGGAAATGCTTAATTTTTGGTTAGCTCTAGACCAGTCATTAGAGAAAGACTGTTGTTAAGGATAATACACAAGACTAAATTCAAAGCCTGTCTCTTCATTGATGCCCCTCAAATTGAATAAAACTGACATAGATTTTGAGGATTACATGTTTCCTTCGCAAAAGGTGTAGGTCCTTTTCACTGGATTGCCACTAGACTGTTTCTCGTTAATTACACTCATAGGTATTTTGTGGTAAGAAAGACTAATCTGAGTTGTCTGTGTGATCTTTATACTGTCTTTAAGAGTGTTCTTGAAAACGTGGATTTGAATATTACTTATGCTTTTGAGTGGAACACTTAGAGCAAGAGCCAGACCCGGGCTGGATCTACTATCAACGACCTTGAAGCAATCATGTGGCAGCCCTTTATTTAGAAAAGGGGCTGTTGGCAACCTCATTTGTAGGCTACATTGACACCACCTTTTCTGTCAGACAACACACCTTCAAATCTAGCAGAAGGCCTAAACATAAATGCGCAATAATGTACACTTCAGCCTGGTGGACATGGCCCTGCTATCACAGAAGGCAGTTCTGAGAGTGACAGCATGTTACCAGCCTAATCAAGTGGTGCAAAAAGCCTAGAGAGTAGGAGGCACTAAGGACTAATATGTGCCCCATATGTACAAATATAGCAGCCAACATGTTGGTCTTGCATAACTCTCTTTATTTTTCTTTTTTTATTAAATGTGCCAATTTAAGTATTTTACCTCAACTTTTGGAAACATCATGACATCCTTCGATTATCATTTCTACACTGATGATAATCAAATCTTTGTTTCATTTCCTGCTTTTACTCCACTTATTCAGATGCAGATCTCAGAATGCTTTACACCCATTTGACAATGGGTGGCTGTTCTCTCACCCTTTGTGGACCCCTCAACATCCTGCCCAATCCTCTTTCTCTCACAAACCAAAACCTCAGCCAGCATCCTCTGCAAGAAACCTAGGGGGTTATTCTAACTTTGGAGGAGGTGTTAATCCGTCCCAAAAGTGACGGAAAAGTGACGGATTTACCACCAGCCGTATTACAACTCCATTATATCCTATGGAACTCGTAATACGGCTGGTGGTATATCCGTCACTTTACCGTCACTTTTAGGACGGATTAACACTCCTCCAAAGTTAGAATAACCCCCCTAGTGTTGCATTTCAACCCGTCAATAAGCACGGAAAAATGAATAAGGGTCAGAGCCAAAGAAGCCAGGTTTCAATTATTGCACACTCGAAAAATATGATCCAAATATCCCAAATCACACAGAGAAGACACTGATCTGCTCACTTTTCCTAAGCAAACCATACTACTGTAATTCACTACTGGCAGACTTCCCTATAATTATTTTACATAACTTGATAAAAAATAAAAGTTTTGCTACATTAACTCTTTTCACTCTCTTGAAGCACTATTTCTAAGTAATATTGAGCCAGCTGGTTCGCGCCAAAACCCAGAGCTGCATTCAATCGACTGATTATTGTTTTCAAAGTCAGAAATATATATTTCCTACACTACCTCACTACAATCGTGAGTCGGCACATAGAACACGACACCTACACTGTGACAACAAAAACTGCTAGCCGCTACCAATTCCCTATAAGCAGAATCGTGTTTCCATTAGGATCCAGAGGCCTCCAGTCAGCCCAACACTCCCCCCACCAGCTATACGCAGACCGACAATCTTACTTGTTGGAAGAAGTTTTTTATTAACACAACTTTTGTATTCTCATAGCATAAAGTCATAAATCATTTTCATAAAAACATTACACAAATATTTACAAGTCATGAGATACCAAATTAGTGACCATAAATCTTTTCTGACAGGATCCCTTCCTGTCCTGAGCCACCATTGGACCACACAAGTAACCCATATCTCACCTGTATCCTTAGTCCTTGGCCAGTCCCTCCCACCACCGGTGCGTAAGGGGAGCGTTGGGCCTCGAGGCCCCGTCCCCTAACGGGCCGCACTCCACCATGTTGGGGGGTGCTTTACCATTTGCAGTGCTAAATTTCTTCTGGTGTTTGCCAGTGCTCAGCACCAGCACTTATTTCTTGACACCCCCATATCTTTATAACAGTCTACCACAGTGTGGCACAGTCTAGTTTTAAACATCAGCACAAGTTTTCACAATACAAAATACATACAAATATTAATGTCAGCACTTTCAGGCCATTTGTACAGCTGTGGATGGCAAGGATTAGGCCATATTGTCACATCTGCAGGAGTGTGATTAAAAAAACCTGGCATTGGTACTGGCATTTGGCAGTGCTGGCAGGGATAGTGGGTGGTGAAAGCTGCAGTGGCCTCCTGAGAATCATCCTGGCCCCTGGCCCTTATTTTTCCATAAATTAAGCACTGTACAGGGACCACTACTCTGGAATACTCTCCCCGTTCAAAATCGTGTAATTCTTTTGCTGGCTTCCTTTGGAACTGCTCTGAAAGGACAGCTCATAGTACAAGAATCATTTTAGTTACTGTCTCTTGCAAAAAGAGATGTCAATATAAATATGTATTTATGCTTGTATATATTTTATGCAGGGCCGGCCTTTGCTCAGACTGCACTCTTGGAAGGAATCAAGATTGGTGCCCCTTCCTTGAGCGCATTTCGTGCTAGCTGTAGACTACAACTTGCTATATAAACAAATACCTAGAGCAAAATATTAACTGCTTTGTCTTTTCAAGTACTTTAGTTTTGCATCCCGGTACTTTTAGTCCTTCTTATAGCGAGGATAAAAGATGCATGTACTCAGGCGCGGACCCTTCGCTAGGGTGGAGGAGCGTTGCCCCCCACCCTCCGCCAGCAGCAGCAGCTGCAACCCTTTTACTAGAAAATGATAATAAACTGTGTTTATTATCGTTTTCTAGTAAAAGAGGTGGGGTCACTGGCTGTGACAAGCACTGGGGGGAGTGCACAGCACTCTCCCTCATTGCGCATGTATGTTTGGCCGGCTATGTCGGGCCGGCCAAACACACATGCGCACTGTGCTTTCTCCAGACCGGCACTGTGTTGCCGGGCTTGAGAGAGCAGGCACAGGCTCCCAATCAGCCTGGGAGCGCCCTGGCTGGGCGCTCCCAGCCAATCTTAACGCTGCTCTGAGCAGCATCAGGATTGGTCGCAGGGCAGGCTGGCAGCCGGTGCCTGCAGCAAAGGAGCGGTGCGGTGGTGGCGGCAGTGGCGGCAACAAAGCAGGTAAGTGCTTTTTTTTTTTATTAATTCCCCCCACGTGCATGCTGCCCCACTACTACAAAACACAGCGAGCCACTCCTGCATGTACGAAATAAAAAGAGAAACTGAAAAGCTTAATAGAATACCACTAAATATCTAAAACTAATTTTGTATTTGCAAACATATGAACAGAGTGATCTTCATGTTTAGAAAACAGTAATTAGAGGTTTGGGTACTCCCAACTGAGACCATCACTGTCCTATCCGACCTCATCTTCCTCACTTCTAGGTAAAACATGCCAACGGGAGGGCAAGGGCTTTGGTATTCTTTGGCTAGGTATTGGCTGTTTACTTCTCATCTTATCCATGCAGGTGCAAACTATTGGTGGGAGGCCAAAGGGGGTGAGGTGTGAAAGCAATGGGAAGGGGAGATGAGTTTAACCGGTTCTGTGCCGCGGACGTAACGGTTATGTTCTGCAGCACAGTGCTGCTGTGCCGAGGACGTAACCATTACGTCCTCGGCACACAGCTCAGAGAGAGCGCTCTCGTTCCCTCTGTGTGCTTCCCCCCACCCTCCAAAATGCAGGGATGGAAGGGGAAGCCCTTCCCCTTCCACTCCTGACCCCCCCCACCCCAGCTGTGACATCAGCGCGCGAGCTCGCGCTGTTTGTCACAGAGCCTCCCCCATCGCGCTGGAAGCTCAGCTTCCAGCGCGATCGGAAGAGAAATGCTTAGCATTTCTCTTCCGATCACATGGGGGAGGCCGAGAGAGGCTTCAAATGGAAGGAAATGTATTTTCTTCCCTTTTAAGTCTCTCTCTGCGTTTTGGCAGCCGAATTGAAAGCAATCCGGCTGTAAAAACGCCCACTAGACACCAGGGTTATATTTTTTTAAATGAAACTGGCATAAGGGAGCGACCCCTTGGGCAAGGGTCGCTCCCGGGGGGTCATTTTTTTTTTAAGGCCTTTTCTGCCCCCCCTGGGGGCAGATCGGCCTATTATTAGGCCGAACTGCCCCCAGAGGGGGCAGTAACCTCTAGGCACCAGGGATAAAAAAAAAAAAAAATGTTTTGTATTTTGCTTTAGGTGTGGGGAGCGACCCCTTAGGCAAGGGTCGCTCCCATAGGGGGCAAATTATATTTAGGCCATTTCTGCCTCCCAGGGGGGCAGATCAGCCTATTTCAATTAGGCCGATCTTCCCCCAAGGGGGGCAGAAACCACTAGGCACCAGGGATTTTTGTTGTTGTTGTTGTTTTACAGATAGGGAGCGACCCCTTAGGCAAGGGTCGCTCCCCTGGAGGGGCAAATTGTATTTAGGCCATTTCTGCCCACTTTGGGGGCAGATCGGCCGATTTTAGGTCAATCTGACCCCAAGGGGGGCAGAAACCACTAGGCTCCAGGGATCTTTTTTTTTGCGCAGTCACACAAGGGTCGCTCCCGGGGGTCATTTTTTTTTTAAGGCCTTTTCCGCCCCCCCTGGGGGCAGATCGGCCTATTGGTATTAGTCCGATCTGCCCCCAGGTGGGGCAGAAACCTCTAGGCACCAGGGCAATTTCTTTTTTGTTTTTTTTGTTTTCTTAGAGATGGGGAGCGACCCCTTAGGCAAGGGTCACTCCCCTGGAGGGGCAAATTGTATTCAGGCGATTTCTGCCCGCTTTGGGGCAGATCAGCCGATTTTAGGTCAATCTGCCCCCAAGGGGGGCAGAAACCACTAGGCACAGGGATCTTTTTTTCACGCAAGGGGAGCGACCTTGTAGGCAAGGGTCGCTCCCCAGGGGGGTGGGGGGGAATTTATTTTAGGCCATTTCTGCCCCTCCCGGGGTCAGATCGGCCTATTGTTATTCAGCGGTCTGCCCCCGGGGGGGGGGCAGAAACCTCTAGGCACCAGGGCTAATTTTTTTGTGTGTTTTTTTTTTGTTTGTTTGTTTTTTTAGAGATGGGGAGCGACCCCTTAGGCAAGGGTCGCTCCCCTGGAGGGGCAAATTGTATTTAGACCATTTCTTCCCCTCTTGGGGGCAAATCGGCCGATTTTAGGTGAATCTGCCCCCAAGGAGGGCAGAAACCACTAGGCACTGGGGATCTTTTTTTTTTTCGCCGTCACGCAAGGGGAGCGACCCCGTAGGCAAGGGTCACTCCCCGGGGGGGAGGGCAAATTTATTTTAGGCACTTTCTGCCACCCCTGGGGCCAGCTGAGCTAGAGGCCAAAATCCACAGGTAGGCACTTTTCAAAAAACACCTCTGTTTTCTGTGAACAAATGTGATGTGTCCACGTTGTGTTTTGGGCCATTTCCTTTCGGGGGCGCTAAGCCCACCCACACAAGTGAGGTACCATTTTTATCAGGAGACTTGGGGGAACGCTGGGTGGAAGGACATTTGTGGCTCCTCTCAGATTCCAGAACTTTCTGTCACCGAAAACAGAGGAAAAGTGTTTTTGGGCCAAATTTTGAGGTTTGCAAAGGATTCTGGGTAACAGAACCTGGTCCGAGCCCCACAAGTCACCCCATCTTGGATTCCCCTAGGTGTCTAGTTTTCAGAAATGCACAGGTTTGGTAGGTTTCCCTAGGTGCTGGCAGAGCTAGAGGCCAAAATCCACAGGTAGGCACTGTTTTCTGTGAAAAAATGTGATGTGTCCATGTTGTGTTTTGGGCCATTTCCTTTCGTGGGCGCTAGGCCTACCCACACAAGAGAGGTACCATTTTTATCGGGAGACTTGGGGGAACGTTGGGTGGAAGGAAATTTGTGGCTCCTCTCAGATTCCAGAACTTTCTGTCACCGAAATGTGAGGAAAATGTGTTTTGTTTAGCCAAATTTTGAGGTTTGCAAAGGATTCTGGGTAACAGAACCTGGTCAGAGCCCCACAAGTCACCCCATCTTGGATTCCCCTAGGTCTCTAGTTTTCAATAATTCACAGGTTTGGTTGGTTTCCCTAGGTGCCGGCTGAGCTAGAGGCCAAAATCTACAGGTAGGCACTTTGCAAAAAACACCTCTGTTTTCTGTCAAAAAATGGGATGTGTCCACGTTGTGTCTTGGTGCAATTCCTGTCGCGGGCGCTAGGCCTACCCACACAAGTGAGGTATCATTTTTATCGGGAGACTTGGGGGAACGCTGGGTGGAAGGAAATTTGTGGCTCCTCTCAGATTCCAGAACTTTCTGTCCCCGAAATGTGAGGAAAATGAGTTTTTTAGCTAAATTTTGAGGTTTGCAAAGGATTCTGGGTAACAGAACCTGGTCAGAGCTCCACAAGTCACCCCATCTTGGATTCCCCTAGGTCTCTAGTTTTCAAAAATGCACAGGTTTGATAGGTTTCCCTACGTGCCGGCTGAGCTAGGGGCCAAAATCTACAGGTAGGCACTTTGCAAAAAACACCTCTGTTTTCTGTAACAAAAATTGGGATGTGTCCACGTTGTGTTTTGGGCCATTTCCTTTCGTGGGCGCTAGGCCTACCCACACAAGTGAGGCACCATTTTTATCGGGAGACTTGGGGGAGCGCTGGGTGGAAGGAAATGTGTGGCTCCTCTCAGATTCCAGAACTTTCTGTCACCGAAATGTGAGGAAAATGTGTTTTTTTAGCCAAATTTTGAGGTTTGCAAAGGATTCTGGGTAACAGAACCTGGTCAGAGCCCCACAAGTCACCCCATCTTGTATTCCTCTAGGTCTCTAGTTTTCAGAAATTTGCTGGTTTGGTAGGTTTCCCTAGGTGCCGGCTGAGCTAGGGGACAAAATCTACAGGTAGGCACTTTGCAAAAAACACCTCTGTTTTCTGTAAAAAAAATGGGATGTGTCCACGTTGTGTTTTGGGGCATTTCCTGTCGCGGGTGCTAGGCCTACCCACACAAGTGAGGTATCATTTTTATCGGGAGACTTGGGGGGAACATAGAATAGCAAAACAAGTGTTATTGCCCCTTGTCTTTCTCTACATTTTTTCCTTCCAAATATAAGAGAGTGTGTAAAAAAGACATCTATTTGAGAAATGCCCTGTAGTTCACATGCTAGTATGGGCACCCCGGAATTCAGAGATGTGCAAATAACCACTGCTCCTCAACACCTTATCTTGTGCCCATTTTGGAAATACAAAGGTTTTCTTGATAGCTATTTTTTATTCTTTATGTTTCAGCAAATGAATTGCTGTATACCCGGTATAGAATGAAAACCCAAGGCAGGGTGCAGGTCATTTATTGGCTCTGGGTACCTAGAGTTCTTGATGAACCTACACGCCCTATATATCCCGCAACCAGAAGAGTCCAGCAGACGTAACGGTATATTGCTATAAACAATCTGACATTGCAGGAAAAAGTTACAGAGTAAAACGTAGAGAAAAAGTGCAGATTTTTTCACCTCAATTTCAATAAAAAAAAAATTCAGTTGTTATTTTTTTTAGGAAACTCTTGTAGGATCTACACAAAGTACCCCTTGCTGAATTTAGAATGTTGTCTACTTTTCAGAAATGTTTCTGTTTCTGGGATCCAGCATCGGTTTCATGCCCATTTCTGTCACTGAGTGGAATAAGGCTGAAAGCACATAAAATCGTAAAAATGGGGTATGTCCCAGTAAAATGGCAACATTTTGTTGAAAAATTGGGTTTTCTGATTCAAGTCTGCCTGTTCCTGAAAGCTGGGAAGCTGGTGATTTTAGCACCGCAAACCCTTTGTGATGCCATTTTCAGGGGAAAAAACACAAGCCTTCTTCTGCAGCCCCCTTTTCACATTTTTTTGAAAAAACCGAAATTTTCACTGTATTTTGGCTAATTTCTTGGCCTCCTTCTGGGGAACCCACAAAGTCTGGGTACCTCTAAAATCCCTAGGATGTTGGAAAAAAAGGACGCAAATTTGGCATGGGTAGCTTATGTGAACAAAATGTTATGAGGGCCTAAGCGCGAACTGCCCCAAATAGCCAAAAAAAGGCCTGGCACAGGAGGGGGAAAAGGCCTGGCAGCGAAGGGGTTAAACAAAGCATCTGCAGTCTTTGGAATTAAAAAAAATGATTAATTGCAGGATGGGATGGCTCTCTAGATCCATGTCAGAGGGCGAGCGCTGCATGATCTGCATGCAGACTGCTCCTGCGCCTCTCAGAAGGTCGGCCTTGGGCGTGTGCCCAGCTCGCCTGTGCTAAAAGCTGGCAGTGATTGCATGCAATATTATTATGATCAATGTAAGTAATGTTTTGATGACCACCTCCATCTGTACCCAAAACTGCTGTGTCCTTCGTCCTGCGTTTCTATTAGTATGAATAGCGTTCCTTTTCGAAGAGCTATGAGTCACTCAGTCAAATAAATACAAATAAAAAATATGTACTGTAACATCTCGACTGATGATTTTATAGCACCTGCGTTTTGCAGTTTGCTTTAAGCCCTTGTGCATCAAGAGATTAGTTCGTGTTTTTCCATTTGATTTTTTCTGCCAGAAAAAAAAAAATAGTAAAAAACCTTCGCTGGTTGCCTTCGCCTTTTAAAACATGATTTTTTAAGCTGTGAATTTACCTATGGTGTCCAATTTTCATTTGAAAGAAAATGTCTTCTTATCACGGTGTGTTTTCTGCTACTAGTTTTCAAACTACATGATTCTTAAAGATATGCAAGTGTGAATTTGCAATAAAAAGTGTCGGAGCAAGCCACGGTTTACCATAATCACCTATTACCATTTATGCTGTTGTGCTTATGTTAAACCTTCTGTGAAATTCCCGTAAGTGGGGCCGCCCAGCCAGAGCCGGGCTCGAACATCTGCAATGAATCAGTGCCCCAGCGGGAGGGAAGGCCTGGGCGCACTTAAGTCACAGAGAGATGTCACGGCGCTGTTCGCACAGCGGGAAAAACAGTGGGAGATGCCGGCAGCGCCGTGCGACTGCCACTAGTCACATTTCTATAGGAGGCAGAGATATCTCTGCACGAGGCCCTTCCTGTGGATGTGCTGTCGATTCTGGTTTTGTTATTTGCATGTTTAACTGAAAGTGATAAGGGAAATCGGTCTCTTATCGCTCTTTATGAAGACGAGAATGCAGAGATCATCTAGATCGCGCGAGCTGTCTGTACTTCATGGTAGAAGAATGATATTGACTATTGTTAAACTTCATAAAAAAAGATTGGAAGTCCTTCACTTTTACTCTGCAGAACAGAAAGTACTTCCCCAAAAATGTGCGTATCATTTACCAGAAAGTACTTCCCCAAAAATGTGCGTATCATTTTCCAGGTGAAAACGAACTCAACAGTGTATAGTTCTGTATTTACTTCTGCACAATGTTCTGCAAATGTATATACATATATATATATATATATTCAAGCTAAGATGGTGAGAAAAACTGAATGACAAAATATTGTGTTAGGGACCTACAGTTAATGACCAGATTTCATTCTTTACATTTATGTAGTCTGCGATTTATCAAAGGAATAGTAAAACTATAAATATTAGAATTTACAACAACACAAAAGCATTGGTCAAGCCAATAGGTCTGGCAGTTTCTCTACTGAGTGATTCTTCATTCAATAGTGAGTTTGTGTATGTTTGTGTGGCTGGATGAGTGGGAGGATGTGATAAAGAGTCAACGTTTGGATAGATGAGTGATTTTCTGGTTGAAGCATTGGCAAGTTCATTGGGGTATGAGTAGTTAAATATGTGAGCACACTTGATAGATGACTGGCTGAAGAGATTAATGACAGGGTATTGGTGGTTGGGGACGGGTTGAATAAATCTTATAGGCTGGTGCCTCAGTTCTATGTCAGAACATAGTTGACAAGTTATTGTTTGACCTTCATAGTGTCACTTGGACGTAGATTCTGTATTATTTACTCCAATGGTGCAATACTTTTCAAACTAATATTTATTGCACAATATTTTTGTCAGACAAAAATTTAGTCCAATGTATTTTGGTACTATGCGGAGGCCTCAGACAGAGGAAGTAAGGGTGTTATAAACATTGCATTTATATATATATATATATATATGTATATATATATATATATATATATACAGTATATAGGTGGTTAGCAAGACGTTATAGTTAGGTTCTGAATGTACTCATACAAAACCATCGAAATTCAGCAGTTATAGTTAGAGTTCTTTAAGTAACTCTAACTCACACCCTAAGATAGCTATAACTTGCGCCCTTGCCATGCTCAGTTTTCTTATCAATAATTTTTGCAAATGTTGTAGTGATAATATCAAAGATGCCATACAAGATCTCATCAGTGATATATTAGGTGGAGTAATTAGCTGTACAGGGTAAAGGCGCAAGTTATAGTTACCTTAGGGTGCGAGTTATAGTTACCTAAATGAACTATAACTATAACTGCTGAATTTCTATGGTTTTGTACGAGTACATTCAGAACCTCACTATAACGACTCTGTAACCTTTTGTTTTTTTTAGTGAATTTAATTTTTTTTTAACATAAAGCAATTTTAATTACTATACGTAGTTCCAACCCCCACTGCGCACAGCCTTTGGCCATGCGCAGGGGGGTTGATCACAAGCCCTTGCAGAAAAGCCCTTATAACCAACCAACCCCATGCCACGCATGTTCTTGGGCTGTGGGCAGCGCAGGTTGGCCACAGGGCCTGACTCTGTCAGTGTATCTGTAAGTGGGTGCATGAGTGTTTGATTAGCTCTGAAAGTGGGTGTGTGAGTCTGAGTGGGTGTGAGGGGGTGTATGAGTGTCTGAGTGGGTGTGTGAGTGGAAGCACAAGTCTCTGAGTGCATGTATGAGTGAATTCATTAGTGTATAAATGAGTCTGTGTTTTTCTTTCAAATATTTCAATATTCAAGAATAATTCATTAACATTTATGAATTTTCACAAATATCACACAGGGTGACGCAAAATTATGTTAAACCCATACTTTGCACCGAAAACACACCTATATCACACCCCTGGGGTCAGGGTAACTTCACCCTGACACCTTATGCCACTTTCAGTTTGGATTTTCACTCCCGGGGACTGAGTCCTGTGAATTTAAATTGTGGCCCCAACTTTGTAGTCAGGTTGCAGTCAGCCACTTGCAATGCTTCTTTTCGCATGTGTGTTCGTGAAAAATATGTGAATTTCGCACATTATTCGCGGCCAGAGATATACACATTAATTTGCCCTTCAATATCTTCAAAACTAATGAACAGATTCACACCAAATAAGCAAAACCCTAATCTGCATACCAATAGCTAGCTTTCTGTCAAATTTGGTGTAATTCTGTCCAGTGGTTCGGCCTTTAGTCGTGTCTAAAGAATCCTATGGACATTAACAGGGGAAACACAGTCTTTTTTGAGCCCCCTTTTTCCTCAGCCCCCGCTTGATGGATCACCCCAAAACTTTCCATGCGCAACAAGAATCACCCCAATACTTTTTTGGGGAAAATGTCATGAAGATTTGTCAAATGGTGCCAAAGATATAGGCAATTCAAAAAAAGCTTTTCCTATGGAAACATGGTCCTAACTATAACTACCTTGCTATGACCACCACTAGGTAATATATGTATATATATATTACCTAGTGGTGGTCAAAAGCTTTATATATATATATATATATATATATATATATATATATATATATATATATATATATTACCAGTAGGTAGTTATAGTTTGGACTCCAGAGTCCACTGTCAGAAAAATACACAGCAGAGTAGGTAGAGGAAGTCAAAAAGGGCAGGAGGACACATCTGTAAAATCCCTGCAGGAGATGCTGTTATTGTAAGTCACCTCTCTGACATCAGAAGCCCAGGCACAGCTTCTGTGCAGATTCCCACATATCTCATTCAGATTCCGTCCGCGAGATTGAGGATCCAAAAGATCCAGGTGCCTTTGAAAGAAGTTGCTCCTTCTCAGGCTTTTCCATCAGGTCAATGTTCTACTGTCGAAATGGAAAAGCATGAATTGGGCAATGGGACACAGTGCTTCATGCAACTGAGCCAAAAGCAACGGAAGTTGTGAACCAAGTCTAGGACACTGGTCCATGAGTCAGGAGACCTTGGTGGACGGTTGTCCACAGAATAATGAGCCTCCATCCACATCTGAAATTGTAACCTTTCCTCACTCTGCGTTGTTTTCACAAAAGGCAATAAAATCTCAACTAATTCCTCCACAATTAGTATTCTGTAAAGGCATACTTGTTTTCTACATTTGCAACAAGTCTGTATGCAGAGCCACACTGACCAAAACAGAATCTCAGAGTAAGAGAAAAGCAGTTGGAAATATGTAAATGCATGAAACAGACAACATTTTGCAGAAATGTGTACACTTTGCTAACTGTATTTCCTAAGGCAATACGTCTATTCAGAATTCTGTAAGTAAAACATTACTTTTGTAAACTGGTCACATACTCTTTTCATCTCTACACTTTCCATGGTGCATTGAAGTCCATTCAATAAAGAGGAAGCATTCTCTACAAAAGGTAAGAAAACTAGAAACATTAAATTAAGGCCTTACAACCAAAATCCTGGTTTCTGAAAACTCCAACAGTGATCATAAACAGGCTGTGGAATCTCAGAGACGATATTTACTAAAACAAAAATACACATACCACCTATTAGTTTTCCTTAAATGTTTTACAAAGCAGGCCTAACCTGCATTTTAAGACTGGTACAACTACATCGTTGGGCCTTGAATTGTTTGTCTGGAAGCTAGCAACACTGCATGACCAAATTGTATTTCCAGAACAATATTTATAATTAGAATCCTTCAATCTTGCTTATCGAGTCACCAAAGCACTAGGTTCTGAAAATCACACCTGCTCCCCTCTACAGTAATTTAGCAACCCTGCCTCTGTGAAATCCAATTTTCTACAAAGAAGAACATTAATAACCGTGTGATGACATTCAGACAGAAAAAAGGATAACTAGAAAAGGTCATGTCAAAAGACTGTGCACTGAAGAGGCCCCTAGTCAAAGCCTGTCATTAATTATTGTTCAGGGCAAATGCTATTGCCAGCATGGGAGGAGAGACAGGCCTCAAAATACCATGAAAGTAACAAGACAGGCTATGGGTTAAAATATCTGTAAATTGCAATCACATCCTGGACAACGAGTCCACAGGCATATATATCATCAGAGCCTAAGGTTAGAAAAGGAACTGGAAAGGTCTGTGCCAGTAACATTGTTTCTGGACTTTTCCAGGAACTCACCTGCTGTTAGTTTGCAAAAAAAGAAAACGAACCGATGTAAACGAGATACTTATGTGCCACACTACATTTTCAAAGGAGTACATATACACATGAATGTATATGCTCTTTTAAAAATGAGATTCACAAAAGTTTTCCAAGGGTACGCTGGAGAGCCTGTGATTGTAACTGGTTTCCGAATATAACTTGGTTTAAAAAACATGAGTACATCAGGACACTTGCAAGGTTGTAGACTGCTGGGGGTAAATTTTCAATTTTTTTTTAGTTGGGCCATTTGTCTATAAATCATACTAAGAAGCACATCAACGGCTTTTCAGATAGGTTAGCTGCTGAATCCTCATAGTATTACTGAACAGCACTGATTTACTTGAAGATTTTTCAGAAGAAATGATTCCAAGTAATCCGCAGGCCTAATAAAGGCAAAAAAAGCACAAGTGAAAGTTAAGAATGGGAAGAGCTAGAACGTGCATATGCTAATTCTTTTCTGGAGTTGACTTGCCATCTTGTGTGGCTAAGGCTCTTGATTTCCACTAACTTTCATAACAGCTGAGAGATATTGCAGCACTCCCTGCTCACTAAGGCGTATATTTATAATGCCCTAGCACCACCTTTCACCACATTAACGTCATTATTTTTTATGTTAACGCGGTCCAACGAGGCCAAATCCATGCGCCGTATTTACAGAGTGGCGCAATACATGCATTGCCCCAATCTATAATCCTCTGTGCTACATTATGCCTGCACCAGGCATACTGTATGTAAAGGGGGTTTTCATCTGTTAGGTGAGCCGGTAAAATGGCGTAAGGAAATCTATGAGATTTCCTTGCGCCATTCTTTACGGCACTTTTAACGCCTGCTCTAGAGCAGGCGTTAAAAGGGGGCTTCCAGTCTTTAGAATGGGGTCCTATGATCTCTGCAGGAGTAGCGCCAAAATGTTGGTGCTACTCCTGCAGAGTACATCAATGGCATCATGAGAAATGACGCTATTGCCCTCTACCCTGTGCCACAGTGTGCCGTATTTTAAAAACAGCGCACACAAGGTGGCATAGAGGGGTGCTAAGGGGCGCAGGGAAAGTGGTGCTGCACTCAAGCAGTGCCACTTTCCATAAATCTGCCCTTAAGTTTTATCCCTGGCTCATAACACAGAATAGCCTTTATCTTAATTTCTCAGTTGCATTCTGTTTTCTAAATTATATCAGCATTGAACACACATTGTACATCCAATAGCACCATCTCTCACCCCCCTTGAGAATGAAAATGTAAAAAAATAATGAATCAATGAAATGAAGCATAGTAATGGAAAAAATAAAAAAGGATGAAGTAATATGATGCTTTGGCAGTCAATGTAAATTATGCATCGAAGGAAACTCACCACATACTCTTCCGTTGCTTCTGTAGGTTCTGCAGCCTCCGCAGCCTCTGCACCCTCCGCAGCCTCCGCAGCCCCCGCACCCTCCGCAGCCCCCGCCTCAAGAGAAGTGGGCAGAGGTTCTGATTCATCAGTTTTTGCTTCCAACTGGGGAGTTCCTTCGTCAATCTTTTCAGATAGTTGATAACCAAAGTATAAAGAAGAACACATTGAAAAAAGATGATATTTGTAAAGTACTGTGGGGGCGGGTAGGAAAAAAGCAGGGGGTCAGAAAGCCTTTTTTGATAATGTTATTCCTCAACAAAATAGTTCCCTATTTAGACCTGGTTTTGTTTTAATCATGCAATGGTCATTCCGCAAACACTTAGTTCTGTTTGACATGTTAATGTATACATGTGAGATCAATGTCTAATAAATAGCGACAGAAAAGAAATAACGTGACAATACCTCCGTATTTTGTCATTGTAACGTGAAAACATAACGTGACGTTAGCAGTGCTTTGAAATGGAAATTTCGAAGTGCAGGCACTCAATGTTCTGAGTGTCTGTTTGCTCTTTAGAAGTGCCCGTACTTTCCCATTAAATTTATTGCAGTAGTTCTGAGAATTGCATGTACTGTCCCTTCCAAATTAAAGAAGTGCAGGTACTCAGTACCGGACAGTAGCTGCCCATATAAAGCACTGCGCGTGAGTCGTTCAGACAAAGTCAGAGAGGAACAAAGATGTTAACTGAATTGCCAGAAGGCTAGGAATATATAGTACAACAATCACAACATCAGGTGGAGTTACATTTCAGAAAAGTGAACAAAATTAAGCTGAGCCCACACACAAACGTAAAACAAACCTTCAAATTGCAACAGTAAATGTTAACAAATGGCACAGCACTACAGGAACTTTAAACATGTACCTTACATAATATTAGGCCAGAACCTTACATTGAAAGGCCTCAATTACACCTCAACTTTTATTTCCCTCCACTGGTGACATATGTTTGTCAGCTACGTTTGATTTGCAAGGCCTAAATAATCCATGAGAGAACTAATAATTTAGATTCCAGATGTAGTCATAAGAAAGGTACATCTACAAGCAAGCAACTGTTAAGTAAACAGTATTTCAGAGACCTTGCTGCCCATGCAAATAGAAGACAAAGGAAACCCAACTTGAGGTGCAGCTAACAGGCACCGTTCACAAGTATGAGTGGGAATGTGTAGTTTCTGGAGCCGTGGCTACCTAAATTCATAGAAATGTCTCCAGACCCTTAAAAGCTGAATAAGCAAGTGGTAAAGCCAACTAGATTTTCTAGAAAGTAACAGTGAAATGTTTAAAATAAAACTAGATGAACAAACTCGAATAAACCAGATTGGATTGCAAATTTTCCTTTGCCCATATTGGCGGACTTACTGTGCAGAGTCTGTCAAGAGTGTGCCCATAAATTGCCATATTTACGGACGGTTGCCAGAGTGATGGATGCTTCTCTGCTAAAGTGGCTGTATTCACCAATGACAGCTAATGCTCACTGAAATTCAATCAGCAAATGGGACATTGGAAATTATCTAGACATGAGGTTATAAAGTTAGTGTCTGCACCGGAGACGCCCTAACATGTTACTGTATATTGGTGTATGTTACAGATACTGTACCTAAATATTTTTGCAAGCACACCACCATTCACATGGAAATCTTTCATGCTGTAAACTGTTATGGAGTAGGCTGCAAGCTCGTAGTGCAGATAGATGAAGGAGCTATTGTCCTCCATTGTATAATTGATTGGGTGATTTGAAATTTTTATGAGCTAATTCCTGCATGTCCTTTATCAATGTACTCAATGTATTCAAACGTGGTAAATGGTTCTTATGGGACTATGGTGATTTACACACTTCAATGTAAATTCTTTGAATATATATGTTAAACCTGTCAGCCAGAGGGTGGATTTCCACATACATTTTTTTCTGCTTTGCCTCACTTTTGCTGATCTGTTTTTGTTGGTCTTAGGACTCTCTGCACTTTACCACTTCTAATAGTGCTAAGGTGCATGTGCTCGCTCCCGTAAAACATGGTAACATTGGTGTATCCACAGTTGGAAAGTTTAACTTACTTATACGTCCCTAGTAAAGTGCAATGTATGTGCCCATGGCCTGTAAATTAAATGCTACTAGTGGGCCCGCAGCACTGATTATGCCGCCTACTTGAGTAACCCTTTAAAGATGCCTCAGGCCTACCACTGCACAGCCTATGTGTGAAGTTTGACTATCAATGCTACTTGGCATTTAAAACCCCTTGCCAAGCCTTAGACTCCCCTTTCATTACACATACGTCACTCGTAAGGTAAGCCCTAGATAGCAGGGTGCTATAATTAAAAGGTAGGACATATACTTTTAAGATTTACATGTCCTGGTGGTGAAAAACTCTCAAATTAATTTTTCACTATTGTGAGGCCTACCTGTCTCATAGGATAACACTGGGGATTCCTTACTACATTTATTAAACTGTTATTCCTGATTGAGAAGGAGTAGACCTGTCATGTTTAGTACTTATGGAATTGTAATTAGAAATCCTCTTTAATGGTAAGGTCAAAATTACTATTACAAGTTTGAAAATGCTATTTTTAGAAAGTTTGCATTTTCCTGCTGTTAACCCTGTGTGCCTGCAGCCTGCCTCCTATACATGTTTGGTCTGGAGTGACAGCTGGTTTCCTGTATTCCCTCTAGACAGCCTCACACAAAGGAAAAGTAGGTGTGACTGAGTGACCATTTGCATGTTGATGGGTCATACATGGCAGGAAGGGAGGGACATGTACACCTGAATATGCAGTGTTCTGCTCCCACACAAAGGATTGCTTAACCCATTGTAGTGAGTCTGGAGCTAAGACAGAAAGGAAGGACTTCCTTGCACTTTAAACCCCTTGTTTGAAGTCACCCCCACTTCAAAGGCACCATTGGGTATAAGAAATGGACATCTGACCCTACCAACTCAGTACACTACTGGACCTCTGAAGAACCCTGCTGGGAAGAAGGACTGCTGTGCTGCTACTAAGACTACCACTCTGACTGCTGCTCTGAAAGAACTCCTTTTTTTCTGCTGCCCTGCTACCTGCTGCCCTCTGCCCTGCTGTGGAAAGGACTGAACCCATCTCACTTGAACTCAGAGTGACTCCAAGTGTTTACTGGCTTGCCTCCTGTTCTTTTGAAGTTTCACAAAAGACTTTGACCGATCATCACCTACAGCACCCAAACATTGCTTGCTGCAAGTCTTGCCTTTCCAAGTGGTGCCAGTCCATTCCTGGATCCTTGGAAGTGGGTTTTACAGTGCTGCAACTGCCAAAATCTACGCAGTGGTGCTGTTGCATAGTTGAAACTGATGCATCTCCTTTGACTCCAGCACATTGCTGCACGAGGACTTCACCTCACTGGCTGTGCAGCTCGATCACTTTGCATTGCCTTCACCACGAAGGGTTCACCGACAACGAATCTACAACATCTTGGATTGGAACCGACACATCACCTGCATCTTCCACATTAACGGAACATCTCTTCAAAGGTACTTTTGCAGCGGGACAAGCTTGGACCATGTATCTGACCAACGCTCCATTGCAGTCAGCCCAGACTTTCAGATTTGACATGGACAAGCACGACTAGATAGGCCCAGTTTGGTCTTTATGTTTCTAAGCACTATATTTGCAGATATCCTTTAAAAATCTGACTTCTATCTATTGGCGTTTTGTCATTTTGGTCTTGTTTTGTTCTTTAAAATAAACTCTATTTTTCTAACCAGGTGTGGTATCTATCTGTGTGGTATTTTTCCTGTTCTGCTGTTTCGAGTGTTGTACAAATACTTTACACATGGCTCCTAAGTTAAGCCTGCCTGCCCAGTGTCAAGCTACCAGCTTGTGAGCGCAGGTTTATTTATGGTGTGTATCTGACTTACCCTGACTAGGATTGTGGTTCCTCCTGGGACAGGGTTCATATCTCTGCCAACCAGAAACCCAATTTCTTACAAAATACTAAAGTGTTTTTTACAACCTAAAAACGGAAATCAGGGATGATTGTTCCAGTGCTTAGTTTATAAAATATTAAGTGAAGAATCTAAAAGTGTTTCTTAGGAATGTCCCATCCGTGCTGCCAAATGCCAGGAGTGAAAAATACATGAGGCTTCATCTCACCTCATGCCTCTTTCTACCTCCAAACTACACTTCTTACTGTTTTATTTTTTTCTGCTTTCGCCCTTTCTTACTTGTCCCCTCTTTTTTCAATTTCCTTCTTTCTCCTTTTTGTGCTTTTCTCTCTCTTACTCTATGATGATGAAACAACTCCTCAGTCCCCAAAAATAAATGCCCGTGCCTACCACGTGCAAACACTAAAACAAATTAAGCATTATTATGTCCCTGGATCAGTTTGTCCTTCTCTATGAGTTTTCTCTTTTAATGTTTCTATGCAAAATGCTTCGCATGACTACATATGCTAATGGTGCTTAAACTGCACCACGGCCCAGACTTCTGGAGAAACAAGAACTGTTCAGATTGTATTCTGTATGAGTGAAAGATCTATACACTTTTTTCAAACCTATCTTGAAAATAACATGCTGAAAGAGGATTCTGCCATTGCTTGGAAAGAGCAGTAAAGGGCCGGGGATTAGGATCTCATCAGACAACAGCAGCTGGTGTGCGGAGGTGAGGAAAGGATGGTTGTGTTTACAAATGGATTTAGCACCTTACATGTGGATTTACACTGCAAACCCACACTGTTAACTCATTGTGAATACTCATAAATATTGCTGATTTGAGGTTGATTCAGGTAACACTTTAATGTGATCCTTTAATAGACAACCCCTACTCTCTTGCAGAAAAGGAGAGCTAGTAGGGTCATAACTAAACCAAAACCGAAAGACTGATATACCTGCTACAATACTGCAAAGGCCCCTAATTTAACCCTATAATTTATGAATGAAACTAAATCTTGTTTTATCTGGACTCGATGCATCAACACTATATTTGTGTGGTAGTAAAACGTTGTGGTTGGGCTCAAAAGGACTTTGAAAATATTATCACAGTGGCCTAAATTTAGGCATGGCCCCTGAAGCAATTAATTACATGGTCTTGCCAGCTGCACCATTTGCACCCAGGGACCATTTACGTCATTGATCATCACCACTTTTGTTACATACACACAGAGATATCCTCTTGTATACCAGGGTGCACGGAAATTATGATAAAACAGTTGGTACTTGCATTCAGTGTGACTGGTACATTCTGTTTTGCACACTCCCTCACTGGGTCTCATACTATTGCAGTTGACTTTCTATTGTATAGTTTATATCTTTGGCTCACAGTATCATAGCTAGGATCTGCACTGAATACTCAATAACTGCGCTCGAGATGCCACTCTACTGCTTATTGCAGCACAGTATTACCAATGGCTCTTTTGGTGCAAACTGCATCACTGGGCACCACAGTGGGTTTCTACTGCATCCTCTATCACTGGGACCAAATTCTCACTGAAGGGTATGCTACTGCTCACTAGATCACTGGACCCCCAACAATTACTGATGAGTTCTCTGTTGCACACTGACCACAGGGCCCACCAATATTATCAACGGCTCTCTATTGCGAACTTCATTGTGGGGCCCCTCACTTCCTTTGTTGGGCTCTCTAATCCATGCTCCTTCTCTGGGCCTCAGACTTCAATTTCTGGACTTGTTACTGCACATTTCTTAGTAGGCCCCACTGTATCACTGTTTGCCTCCTCTGCATACTTTATCACTTGAGCACCACACTGCCCTATTCGCTCGATGCATTGGAAATATGCATTCAAATACTTTCATGATGGTGGTAAATGCTACACACTGAACTCTCTTGCACATTTTCAGTGCTTGGTTCTCCTCAGTTCAGTCCATTACTGGGCTTCCCCATTTCTTACAAAAACACCGGTGGTTCACAATGCTGCTCTGACCATTTACAGTTCCACTCTGTCATTACTTGGCTTTCTATTGTGCAGGAGCGTGCATGGAAGCAGAGGTCAGTCTTCATCCGATGGATCTTTTTAGTTGACTAGGAAGCAAGAGAATTAACAACATATTCACAATCGAACTTTCGTGGAGCCCATGTGGCAACACAATGAGGACCAGGAACTGGTATGTATAGTTCAGTAGGTTTATGACAAATTAGTAATCAGTCCAATATAGGCACATATCAATATCATATTATAAGGATACAGAATTAGAACTGGCAAGCTGAAGCGCCAGAATAGGTTCAGCCTAAGAGACATAAGGCATACAAAGAATACAATCACAGCAATATACATAGTAAGAAACAGAAATAGGTGTGCCTTAAAGAAATTCGGATCACCCTTTCAAACATGAACAGATTTAAGGGTCATCTGGTCCAGGCTCTGAGCTAGAATGGGAATGTTTAGAATAGAGGTCTTAAAGGATTTGGGAATAAAGGAAGAAAGCTGTCAGCATAATGAAGACTCCAGTAGACGTCTTCTGAAAAGAGAAATCAGTGTTTCGAATGAAGCTACACACTTGCAAAGTGAAAGGTAAGCAGAACCGTCTGTACCTCTCAAAGTTAAAAGGGAATCTGCTATGCTGCCTAATAGTGTGGACACTAATGTAACACCAAAAATTTCCAGGAACATCCTTATCTCTTAACTTGTCACCAAAACCCCAACTACATTTCTTTCTCACAGTGTGCATCTGCACACATCCCTTGATTTTCCATCCCACAGAGCTTGAATGACCAAGTTAACCTTAAGCACCCTCGTTCCTGATACATGATGAATAGAAGGCTTCTTCTGCTCATTTAGTCATCCTGTTCTTGCCAAGATTTCTCTTCTCAGGCCTCACTATCTCTAATATACAATATTTATTTCTCTAAACGCACATGCAAAGAAAAAGAAACATGTACAGCAAGGAAAAATATATTTTATTTTATGAAATAAAGGCCTTGTCAAGCTCAATTTAGTTAATTATTTTCAATGTGCACTTCGAATACACAATTATATGTGAACACATAATTTCAGAATAAATGCACAGCTTAAATAAATGAATTCATCATTACACGTGCAATGTACTTTAACAAACTACAGTAACTTGAAAAACAAATGTAAATATGAATGACAGCTATGAACCTTGATGTGAAGCTAAACATGAAAACACACACATATATAAAGCTCTAATTTCTACAGTGAATGAACCACAGTAATACGTTTTAGGTAGAATGGGGCACTAGTTCCCTGTTTCTGTAACTAAGCATCTAACAAGCTACCATATGCTGAAGCACACATGGAAGCGGAGGTCTGTTTTCATCTGATGGATCTTTTTAGGTGACTAAGAGGCAAGGTGATTTGGGTGATATTTAACCTTTATTCAAAATCCCTCTCTTATATTGTTCTTTTATGAATTAGAAGCTGGCCTCCATTCATACAATCCTGCAAAGTTCCTTCATAATTGAACGGTGAGACCCTTGCTTTGGTACTTCATTATACAGTGGAAGTTACATCTTTGGATAGACTGGTAGAAAAACTCAAAGGAAATCTCCCAGCCAACACTAGAGAATGATCAGCACTTACTATTATCTGCAAACTGTCTCCTGTGGAAGAGGGCATATTAAAGGGTTGTTATAAAACCCTGTAGTATTTTAAAGCATTTGTCTGAGGAACAGAGATGCCAATGGAACTGGCTATGTTGTGGTATTTACATGGGCAATAGATTCAAATGCAAGTATTTATTACCAACAACCCTGTGTTTCAGCAAACATGGTGAAATCTGAACAAGCAGCAAACATAAGGGGCCAAAGACAGGGAGGTGGTAGTGGCGAACATAAGAGCTAAGAGACAGAAATCATGAAGAACCTGGTAGTGGAAAATGAGAGGATGATGTGCCTGCTGTTTCCATCAGTGGTTGTGTCAGATAGATATTATAGAATAGTGGGGTGCTGGTTGAGGCCGGTGAAACCCTTCTAAAGAAGCAACCACAATTCTTGCCTGGGTGAAACAAAATCAAACCCCAAATTAACCTGTGCATAACCCTGTGGTAACTTGACAAAAAAGCCGAAACCTCCGCTCAGCCAACCTTGCCCTGGCCAACATCCCCCTCATCCATTGGAAATATCTTGGTGACCGCTCCTTCTCCCACCTCTTCGTCAAGTCCTGGAACAACCTCGTGCTCCACACCTCCCCTTCCCTGTAAGACTTCAAAAGACAGCTCAAGACATGGCTTTTCGACCTCCATCACCAGCTGGCAAAGGCTCACAGACTCCCACCAGTGCCTGGATACCCCTCGGGGTGACATGTTTGTGCACTACAAATCTCCTTGATTGGTTGATTGATAGATGGTGCCCACTTTGAAGTAGGAGAAGCTCCACCCTCTCCCTTACAGAGGTGTCTGGGATTCCGGCTTGGCTCCCTGCATGTCTGGTGGCACAAAAGACTAGTGAAAAACCCTGTGTAAGTCTTCTAAGGCAGAGTTTTTGTGATGAGCAAGTTTGGTGGGTTATAGCTCTGTCCTCTATCAAGCCAGAGCTGGCCCACCCTGCCAACACCTATTCCTTCTTTGTCTCACTGTCTGGGAGAAATCCACAAAGTCCATCTGCCAGCTTCACCTAGTCAGGTGACCCAGGCTGTAGGCACCAAATGGTTGAGACAATAAATGCCAAGAAATGCCAACTTTCTAAAAGTGGCACACTTTCAAAATTGTGACTTAAAATCCAACTTTACTGTTAGAAATGGGGTCTTTGGTTGGCAGTCAGGACATCAGAGAACAAAAAGCCAAATCACAAGACAAGTAGTATGTGATTACATAGTGGTCTGCATTGAAAACAGTAGTGTACACTTAATCACTGTATGTCAAGTACAAATACAAGTCCAATCCCACCGCTGCCGCCAATATTAGAAATGGGGTCTTTGGTTGGCAGTCAGGTTACCCCCTGTCCAAGCAAGGACCCTCACTCTAGTCAGGGTAAAAGAGAATCACCCTCAGCTAACCCCTTCTTACCCCCTTGGTATGTTAGCACGAGCAGTAGGCTTAACTTCAGAGTGCTAGGTGTAAAGTATTTGTACCAACACACACTGTAACTTAATGAAAACACTACAAAATGACACAACACAGGTTTAGAAAAATAGAAAATATTTATCTAAACACAACAAGACCAAAACAACAAAATCCACAATATACAAGTCAAGTTATCACTAAAAATGCAAAAGGAGTCTTCATGTAATTTTAAACACAATGCTAACACTGTTAGCGTGAAAATGTACCTTGGGTGCGTCAAAAATAACCCCGCACGGGCGAGTGGGCATCAAAAAGGGCTTGCGCTGCGTCGATTTCACTCAAAAGCGAGACCTTGCGTCATTTCTCCTTTGGTTGTGTTGGTGTGCGTTGTTTCTTCTCTCAGCAGGAGAGCGATGCAGCGATCCGGTCAGCACTCTCGGGTCGGGCAGACCCTTGCATTGTTTTTACACGCCCAGCGGTATTTGCGACACAAATTCAGCCGCACAATGGTCCGAAAACCACGCAGCGTGGGTTTCAATCTCACCAGCCTCCGTCAGCGATGCTGTGCACGTTTCTCCAGCCCCGGGCATCAATCTCCGGTTCGCGTTGCTGACAAGTGTCGATTTTCAGCTGTGAAGCCGGTGGCACGTCGATTTTTCAGCTGCAGATCGGAGTCGCAACGATCTTTTCCCTGCATGGCGTCCTGTGCGTGGATTTCTCACTCTTGGGCTGCCAGTTTCCCCTTTCATGGTCCACGGAACTAGATGGGCACCACTTGGAAGTGTAGGAGTCTCTCCAGAGACTCCAGGTGCTGGCAGAGAGAAGTCTTTGCTGTCCCTGAGACTTCAAATAACAGGAGGCAAGCTCTAAATCAAGCCCTTGGAGATCTTCACAAGAAGGAAGGCAACACAAAGTCCAGTCTTTGTACTCTAGCACTGGCAGAAGCAGCAACTGCAGGATAGCTGCACAAAGCACAGTCACAGGCAGGGCAGCTTTTCTTCCTCAGCTCTTCAGCTCTTCTCCAGGCAGAGGTTCCTCTTGGTTTCCAGAGGTGTTCTAAAGTCTGTGATTTTGGGTGCCCTTCTTAATCCCATTTTTCCCTTTGAAGTAGGCTTATTTCAAAGGATAGTCTCTCTTGTTTGTGAAATCATGCCTTGCCCAGGCCAGGCCCCAGACACACACCAGGGGGTTGGAGACTGCATTGTGTGAGGGCAGGAACAGCCCTTTCAGGTGTGAGTGACCACTCCTCCCCTCCTCCTAGCACAGATGGCTCATCAGGAAATGCAGACTACACCCCAGCTCCCTTTGTGTCATTGTCTAGAGAGAGGTGCAAACAGTCCAACTGTCAAACTGACCCAGACAGGGAATCCACAAACAGGCAGAGTCACAGAAATGGTTTAAGCAAGAAAATGCTCACTTTCTAAAAGTGGCATTTTTAAACACACAATCTTAAAATCAACTTTACTAAAAGATGTATTTTTAAATTGTGAGCACAGAGACCCCAAACTCCACATGTCTATCCGCTCCCAAAGGGAATCTACACTTTAATGATATTTAAAGGTAGCCCCATGTTAACCTATGAGAGGGATAGGCCTAGCAACAGACATATAAAACACATTACTATATGTCCTACCTTAACCATGCACTGAACCCAGCCCTTGGAGCTACCTAGGGCCTACCTTAGTGGTGCCTTACATGTAAGAAAAGGGAAGGTTTAGTCCTGGCAAGTGGGTACACTTGCAAAGTCGAATTTACAGTTAAAAACTGCACACACAGACACTGCAGTGGCAGGTCTGATACATGATTACAGAGCTACTTATGTGGGTGGCACAACCAGTGCTGCAGGCCTACTAGCAGCATTTGATTTACAGGCCCTGGGCACCTCTAGTGCACTTTACTATGGACTTACTAATAAATAAAATATGCCAATCATGGATAAACCAATTAACCATACAATTTACAAAGAGAGCATATGCACTTTAGCACTGGTTAGCAGTGGTAAAGTGCTCAGAGTTCAAAAGCCAACAGCAATAGTTCAGAAAAAATAGGAGGCAGGAGACAAAAAGATTAGGGATGACCCTGCATAAGCAAAAAAGTCCAACATTTACCATTAAAGAGGGTTTCAAATTACAAGTATTTAGAGACCAAACTTGATGTTCCCACCGGTTCCCAACTGCAAGTTATCACCGATTAAATGTAATAAGGTGACCAATGCTAACCTATGTGGGGGGCAGGACTTGCAGAAGTGAAAAATGAATACAAGAGTTTTTCACTACTAAGGCATGTAAAAGTTATAAGAATATGTCCAACTTTTTAAACAGACTGCATTTTGCCCTACAGGCTGTTTAGGGACTATCCTATGGGTGACTTTTATGTATACAAAAAGAAGGCTTAGACCAGGTCAACATGGCAGTTTAAATTTCAGACACAGGCTGCAATGGCATGCCTGAGACATGCTTATTGGGCTACTTAAGTGGGTGACACAATCAGTGCTATAGGCCCAATAGTAGTATTTAATTTACAGGCCCTGGTTACAAGTAGTACCACTTTACTAGGGTCTTACAAGTATACAAGTACATTAAGGGGGTCATTCCAATATTGGCGGGCGGCGGGCACCGCCCGCCAAGCGGAAACCGCCAATTGGCCGTTCCGCGGTCAAAAGACCGCGGAGGCCATTCAGACTTTCCTGCTGGGCCGGCGGGCGCCCGCCAAGGGAGCGCCCGCCGGCCCAGCGGGAAAGGCCCTGCAACACAGAAGCCGGCTCCGAATGGAGCCGGCGGTGTTGCAGGGGTGCGACGGGTGCAGTTGCACCCGTCGCAATTTTCACTGTCTGCTATGCAGACAGTGAAAATCATGCTGGGGCCCTCTTAGGGGGCCCCTGCACTGCCCATGCCAGTGGCATGGGCAGTGCAGGGGCCCCCAGGGGCCCCACGACACCCGTTCCCGCCATCCTGTTTCTGCCGGTGAAAACCGCCAGAAACAGGGTGGCGGGAAGGGGGTTGGAATCCCCATGGCGGCACTGCTTGCAGCGCCACCATGGAGGATTCTCCCAGCCGGGGGTAATCCGGCGGGAAACCGCAGGACCCGGCTGGGCGACCACCGCTTTACAGCTGCGGTCGGAATTCCACATGAAGCACCGCCAGCCTGTTGGCGGTGCTTCCGTGGACAGCCACCCTGGCGGTCTATGACCGCCAGGGTTGGAATGAGGCCCTAAATGTGCCAATTGAGTGTAAGCCAATTTGACCCATGTTTAAACCAGAGAGCTCAAGCACTTGAGCACTGGTTAGTAGTAGTAAAGTGCACAGAGTCCTAAAAGCCAACTAAACTGGTTCAGAAAACAGGAGGGTGAAAGCAAAATGTTTAGGCATGACCCTGCAGAAAGGTCCAACTCCTACGTTCTTTAGTGCCCTGGAAGGACAACTTCTGAGCTTCGCCCAAGTCCAACAGATATCCAAGCTGATTCTGTCTCCATCACTGGGTGTGCGTGACAGATATTCCAGCTGTTTGTAAGTCTCCATCAATTGTTAACTGTGACAGACAGCGCTGCTGTTTGTACATGTCAGCGGTTGTGTGTGATGTATAGCCCTGATGTTTGTAAGTGTCCATCAGTGATTGTGTGTGACAGATAACCCCGATGATTTAAAGACTTCACAAATATGTGTGTTTGGTTGATACCCCTGCTGTTTGCAAGTGTTCATCAGCTGTTGTATGTGGGAAATACCCTTACTGTTTTAAGTGTTCATTAGTGCTTGTGTGTGAGAGATAGCCCTGCTGTATATAAGTGTCCATCAATGGTTGCGTGTGCTACATGCCCCTGATGTATGTAATTGCCCAAAAATTGTCCTATGTGACAAATACTACAGGTTTTTGTCTGTGTTGGTCAGGGGTTGTGTGTCAGATAGCCCTGATGTTTGTGAGAGAGGGCAAAATGGAGCTTTGACAGTGGAAAAGAAGTACTCAAGGGAGACAGCTGGAAAACAAAAGCAGTCTCAAGGAGTCCCTAAGAGAAAATAAAAAAAATGTCTGTAAAGGTGAGCAATAGAAAGACACACGTAACTTGGATATGCTAATGGGACAGAAGACAGAAAATGGACAAAGGAAGGCATTGAAAAAGAAAGCAAATTAAAGTGACAGCAAAGTCAACCCATGGGAAGCAACAGGCACACTGCAAGTCCCTCTATGTTTATGGTTAGCCTACAATATGTATTTTGCTGTCCTTTCTAGTAGCTAGTTCTAAAAAGAGATTTGTCAGGGATCTCACCAACCATTATGTGGTGTTAACCAGATCAAGTGACAGCTAATTGGTCAATAGAGTAATATTTTCAATAGATTATGATGACGCAGTCAATAAAAGTAAAGCCATAGTACTTTTGCAAACACAGCTTTCTTCTGCCATTGGATAAGTTTGTGCTAAGCAACTACCATTAACAACTAATCATTTGGAGGTCCAGTGCGTGAGCTCCAATTGTAAGAATTGTGGCCTTGTAACCACGCCTACCACGCACCCATCACTTTCACTCATTTGTGGGCTTGCCTTTCAAATATCCTTTGTTACCATTGGTTAATGCTTTACGTTTTTCCCTCCTTGGGGAGGTTTTGTTACTGCCTTCCGGACCGACCCTGTTATACGAATAATTGCATGATTGCCAATACGTTTAACTGCTAGAGAACTTCTTTTTCTTTTTGCGTCTCTCCTTTGCGCTCATGGCCGCCATGGCACTTTGAGTAGGCTCGCTTATGTCAACTGTTTTACTTTTCAGTTTCATTTTAAGTGGCAAGAAAATTCAAATTAGGAATTTACAGCGCTAATAGCTCTGACTCGAGCAAATGCGAGACCCAATGCATTCCAAATGCTTGTTAAATTTAGACTGCACCAAACTCACCAAGTTTTGCACCACAGGCTGCTCTGTCTCAGTCGTGAACAAGGAAGTAGAAGCATCAGGCTACAGATAAAAAAACATCAGGAAAAGTGAATAAAAATGCAGAAATTCAAATGTAAAGAAATCACAAACATGTAAATACACAATATAGTGATGTCAATTGTTTTTAAATCGAATATGATAACATGCACCTTTATATATAAAAAAGATGAAAAAAGTAGAAAAACTTACAAAAATGAAATCTAAGCCTGGGTCCTGATAAATGTTTTTACACATGGAAGTTTATTTCCTAGAAACTGCTCCATAGGGGTCGCATAGTTCTCTGTAAAGGGATAGCCTAAAAATAACGTTTGAAGTGTTATATATAAATATTATGCATTATCCAGGCTAAAACTTTCTATGTGAATGGGATGTTTGGCCCACATGAAGTGTACTATGATACAAGGCTTTGTATAAAAACTAATTTGGAATGCTCACCTAGTAACCACATGAGACATTGAAGGGAATGCTGTGAAGCATCTTTAGAAAGTACACAAAGGTGTGTCTCTGTTACAATTGATATTCAAGTTTCTCCTACACGCTTTAACCAACTATACTGCAAACTCACATAAGGATAAAGTCATAAACTCCCAGGTCTTGGTTACATCATGCCTAGCCTCAATAATTCGAGGTTCGAGGCAATTACTTAGTGAATGGAGTGAAACTATCAGACGTAGATGAGTTGTATCTCTTTTTAGGTTTGGCATGCAATGGATCTTGAGACACTTAAGGTCAACATTTTGGGCCCAGTTTACAAAGATGCTCATGGGAGTAGCCATGACATACTCTTTAAAAAAGTCGTGGCTTACTATTGAATTTAAAGAGTAAATCGGGACTTTGTGGCTTACTTCCGGAACTCAGAATTAAGCCAGAAATACACCAAGAGCAAATCACATAGACATCTTTATGAATCTGGCACACTGTTTTGTGTACATTTTCAAAAGGGCTTTATATAACCATTGGTTTCTTTTTGACTCAGGGGCCCTCGGTCATTCGCTTGAGATATTGTTAATCAATTTGTTAATCAATCACAATACTAGCCCACAAAACTTTCATCTCACGTTATTTCGATTGGCTGTTTAGTTGTATTCTTCTGCCTCCAGTGAAATGCAATGAGGGACTATTTAACAGTTGAAAAGTACAGTCTGTCATTCAATACAGTTTGTCATCCACCACGCAGCTAATTCTTTATCTCATCCATGAACTGTACACACACAAAATCCCTTTGAAATAGTTGTGCACAGCACCACGCATTTTTATATTACATTTGTCATTGATCGAGCGAGAATGTCAAACCTCTTGACATTGCAAATGATTATTGACATCATTTCTACAGGACGCATCAGAAGCTGGTTAATGTAAATAGATCTTGAAATTTGAGTGACATAAAGCTAGGTGTGACTATGCCAAGGCTAACTGTTCTCGGGGGCAGTTCAGAGATAATCATAGATTAAAAGAAATTTGTGCTAATGTATGTTTGGTAATTAGTGCATTTTAAAAACTTCCCCATATGCAAGAAACAAGAGTTCCTTTTTGCAGCTAGAATCGTGAGCCATCTTTCAATAGCGTCATTTAACAGTCCTCATTGGAAAAGATGTAATTGCAGACATATTTAAAAAAAATAATGTATATAAAGAAAACACTAAATTATTCAGATGATTATTATATGATATTATATGCAGTGCAGGGCCTAAAAACACCATGATGGCTATTGCTCTCTGAAAGTAGCTCCTCTTACAGAAATGAAAAATTCTAGGGGGCTTCAACTTTAATAAGAAGAATGTAAACTACAACAGCTGTTAGGCCAGGGGAATTAGCCGTTGAACTGGGCAAGTTTTAATTTGTTTTTTCTGACTGCACATATGAAATTGTGGATTCAGACAAGAATGCAAAAAAAGTGACAATTCTCCAGAATGTATTTGTATGAGTTTAGATCATCTATTTAGTGAATGGATTCATTTTAGCTGTGGCATTTGTTGTCATTGATTATTTGCTTTTATACATTTCGGATACCTTTTTTGTACCATGTTTAGTTTTTTCGCAAATCATTTCTTCAGTCGTGATTTCCCTTTGCCATTTTGTCAGGGCAAATGTTTTAAATTAAATGTGGATATTGTGGATATTTAGGAGTTGACGCAAATTTACTGCTAAAAGTCACGCAGTTCAGTTTTGGGCAAAACAAACTTGCATATTCCCTGCGAGATTCGTGCTGGTTTAATAAACTGTGCGCCGAAAACGCGCCCGTTCTTAGCCAATTCTATATCAAGACCGGAGGCTCGGATTATGCTTTCTCTTTCTTTAATGAAAGTTTCACAGCAGCCAATTAAAACACATTTAAACAAAAAACAACATTTCCCAAGGTGCTCTAGTGTATAAGTCACATGCACCAATCATCCATAGTGACCTTAGTCCATAAAGTCATTAACCTCAAACGTCATATCCTCTTTCTTTGCTGCTTCGCAGCAGATAAGTAACTTTTCACTTTATCTAAAATCCATTATCTAGTGTACTGTTATATTGAAGTTTAAATTGTTAAAATTTCACTGGCGCCGTGAGTCCGCGCGCCTTAGAGTTCACTTTAACCTTTAGGTTTCGGCTTTTCGCCGAGTTATTCGAAGTTTATTGATTTTTACTTGTAAGCGGCTCGCGTTGCTCTGTGCATCTCGGCCGCCCGCCGAGTTAATTTTCTTTTATTGATTTTTTCCCTCGTCGAGGGAATTCGCTCTTGACATTCTTTTCTTTGTGAGCGCGCTGCACTCAGACGGTCTCCCGGCGAGTTAATTGTTTATTTGTGTTTCCCCGCGTGGGGAACCCGGGAGAGGACTGCTCGCTAGGCGCGCAGTCTGTTTTCTCTGGCAACCGATGTTGCCGAGCGCGTGCGTTCTGGACGAATTGATCCCATTCCCCTTTGCCTTTCCTTGAGATCGGTTCGTTCCAGAACAGTGCGTGAAGCATCGGGGCTTGCCTGGGGCAACAGCTCACCTCCTCCCTGACGCCCAGTGTAGGAAAAAAGCTATCTGGGTTGTAAAATGTATAAAAGGCTAAGCCTAGAGTGAATTAAATTTTATGTTGCAGGCATACTCCTCCTCTATCACAGCTATTTGTCACTGATATATATACATATGTTTTTTCTCTCATAGAATGTGGTTTTAAGCATATATATATTTATTTTTTGACCTACTATTTCGCCTGTTGGGGTTTTTTCACTCCCCCCTTTTATTATTTGTGATTCCTGGTACTGTATTTTATCATTATGGCTCAATGGAGCGACCAGGACGCAGGGTACTACCCTGATGACACTGACAACCAATTAGAGTTAAATTTGGTTGAAGCATTAGACTCCAGAGTGCAACAGTCGGTAAATGATGCTCTGGCAAGAGCTCTTGGCCCCTTTTCAGGCCAATTATTAGAGTACGCCCAAACGCAGGGCTGGAGGACTGGGGACCCCTCCCCCTCCTCCGAAGATACTGCTACACCTGTCCCTTCAAAATCCAAGTCAAAATCTAAGAATATCTCACAGGAGGACCCTGTTGGAGAGTTACATGCTGACATGTTTGATAAATTACGCAGGAAAAGAAGCGCAGAGCACAATTATAGCTCCCATCGTAATTTCTCCTCATCGGAAGACTCCGATGATCCAGATTCGGATGACATTACCACCCCAAACCTTAGTAAGAAATCAAAAACTTCCTCCACTACACCTCAAATTTTAGATTTTAATCCATCAGAGATCATACACCCTAGATCTTCGAGTTGGCTTCCAACCCCTGAGGTAGCACTTTACGTGCACGCAAACTTGAGGAAAGGTTTCGATAAAGAGGTGCGTTCCAGACTCAAAGCGGAATGCCCCAGACCGGCGCTAGATAACAATGTAGCGGAAACTCCAGAAATTGACCCAACAATGATTACCTTCATGAAGAAATATGCGAAAGATCCAAAAAAGGGTCTAGATAGATCCTGGCGCCTTTGCCAAGACAAATTACTAGACATGGCAGGCCCCTTGACAAAAGGAATCAGGCACCCCAGTGAACACTGATGTTTTATTGGGATGGGCCCAGAGAGCAGTATGCCTTTTAGGCAACACAAACTGTGCTATATCCACTGAACGCAGGAAATCCATACTGATGCGGATGGATCCTAAGCTAGTAGACTTGGCTTCCTCAGAAGCGGGACCAGCAGGTGAAGGTCTCCTCTTTGGCTCATCCTTTATTAAGGAACTGGCCAAATTTTGCTCTACCTTTTTGACTTTGGACAAGGCTCAACTGTCCCTTAAAAAGGTTTTTCGAAGGGGCCTTTTTATCAGGGCCGGGCGTTACGGAGGACGAATGCCCGGCCGAGGTGGCTATGTCAGTCCCCAAAATTACTATCCAAGGGGAAGAGGTAACTGGTCTGGAGATCAAGCAGACACCATGTTCTATCCTTCACGCCCCGTGGAGGAAGACCCAGGTTCCGCAGAGGGTACCGTAGAGGCCAGCAAGGAGCTATACAAGACGCCTCCTTTACCGGTAAGAATTATTCTACATTCGCAGGTTATTCTTGGGGGAAGAGTCAGTCTGTTTGTACACAAATGGAGAGAGATTTCAGGAGATTCCTGGGTTATTCAGACAGTGTCAGGCTTTCACCTGGAGTTCCTCAACACTCCGTTTCAACATGCTCCTCTGATAAACATGTGTTTTTCCCAATCAAATCAGAATTTTATAGATCTAGAGGTACAAGCACTGTTGGACAAAGGTGCGGTAACTTTTTCATCTCCACACCCTACCGGATTCTGCAATCCTATTTTTGTGGTAGACAAAAAAGGAGGCGGTCACCGGTTAGTATTAAATCTGAAAGACTTAAATTCTTGGATTGTCTACAGACACTTCAAGATGGAAGGGATTCACATGTTACGGGATATTCTTTTAGAAGGGGATTGGATGGTTCGCTTAGATCTAAAAGATGCCTACCTCTCAATCCCGATTTTCGCCCCCCACAGGAAGTATCTTCAGTTCCAGTGGAAGGGGCGTTGCCTAGAATTCATGGCTCTCCCAGTCAGCCTATCCTCGGCCCCCTGGTGCTTCACAAAACTCTTGAGACCAGTAGTGGAATGGTTGAGAACCAAGGGAGTTCGTCTTATCATATATCTGGACGATATCTTACTGATGGCGCAGGATGCAACAACGTTATTGACACACCTGAATTGGACAGTCAATTTACTACAGAAATTAGGTTTCCTTATCAATGCGCAGAAGTCATTGTTGAAACCATCCCAAACGATAGAGTTTTTGGGTTTCAGGATAGATTCCGTTCTCTCCCTATTGATACTTCCAGCTGCAAAAATTCGCAATATCAAAAGAGAATTGAGAGCGGCATTACTCAGCCCGAATATTTCTCTAAGGAGCATTGCTCGTTTAGTGGGTCTGTTAGCCTCATCCATTCAAGCAATATTTCCTGCCCCCTTACATTATCGGGCCCTCCAGAGATTGAAAATACAATATTTGAGGCAAGGTCTGAGTTACTCAGCCCAGGTTCCTCTGACATCAGAGGTCAAGGAAGAGATTCAGTGGTGGCTTCACCTCATGGAAGCGTGGAATGGCAAAGCTATTTTCGGATCTCACCCAGAGGTTGTCATAGAATCGGACGCCAGCCAGTGGGGCTGGGGAGCTCGTTGTGGTTCAATGATGACAGGGGGTCGTTGGTCCTCAACAGAGAAAGATTTACACATAAATTGCTTGGAGCTCTTGGCGGGGTCTTTCGCAATAAAGAGTTTATCCCCGATCAGGACAGATTGTTGCATTCTTCTAAGAATGGACAATATATCAGCGGTGCGATAGGTGAACAAACTGGGGGGAACGCGATCCAGAATTTTGGCGGAGATTGCCAAGGAATTTTGGCATTATTGCCTGAGTCACAGACTAGTGGTGTTGGCGGAGTATCTTCCGGGAGATCAGAACATAGTAGCGGACTGGAACTCCAGATATCTGACGGATCCCAGCGATTGGAAGCTGGATCCACAGATATTTCATCAGATTGTTCAGGCTTGGGGTATCTGCGAGATAGATCCTTTTGCGTCTCGCCTCAACAACCAGGTTCCGAAATTTTTCAGTTGGAGGCCGGATCTTCAAGCCTCGGCAACAGATGCTTTTCTTCAGAATTGGAACTCGTTCCAGTGTTATGCATTCCCGCCGTTCCTATTGATTCCCAGAGTCTTGGCTCAAGTGAGGAGGCAGAAGGCAGAGCTGATTTTAGTGACCCTGTTGTGGAGGTCTCAGCCGTGGTTCCCTATTGCCCTTCAACTGACATGTGCTCCTCCACTACTAATTCCTCCTCGTCTGGGCCTCTTGCTCAGTCCGGAGGGCCATCAACATCCCTTAATTGTATCGGGGACTCTAACTCTGATGGCTTGGAGGGTTTCAGGTCAAGATGGAAAGCCCCGGGAATTTCGCAACAGGCGGAAGGCTTTATCAAGCGAGCATGGGCAAAGAGTACCCACAAGAGATATGCTTCGGCATGGCGTAAATGGGTTAGTTGGTGCAATGGAAGAGATCTTAATCCCATGGGGTCAGGTATTGATATGATTATAAATTTTCTGGCTGAGTTAGCCTCTTCGGGTTTGGCTTATAGGACAATTAATAATTTTAGATCGGCAATTTCTTCAGGACATCCACCTATTGAAGGCAAGCAAGTAGGTGAACATCCACTAGTATGTAAATTGTTGAGGGGTATCAGATTTTCGAATCCTCCTCAGCCTAAGTACTCTGTACTTTGGGATGTGAATATTGTCTTAAAATTCTTGGATTCTTGGCCCAGTAACAAGTACTTATCCCGGAAACAATTGTCAGCTAAATTAACTATGTTACTATGTTTAGTCTCATGCAAGAGAGTCTCAGATGTGAGAGCTCTAGATCTATCGGGGAGACTTTATCCTCCGGAGGGAGTAACCTTTATTATTTCTAGAAGAACCAAGAACAATTGCAGGTCAGTAACGTACCCTTGGTTTCCAGATAATTCAAAATTATGTGTGGCACAGTGTCTTAAAGATTATGAAATGTCTACAGAAGAACATAGACAAGACATGAATGGGCAAGTATTAATTGCACTTCAAAAACCTTTTAAACCAGTTGCTTCGGCCACTCTTGCGAGATGGTTAAGATGGCTTATGAATGAAGCAGGCATTGATACTAGCCATTTTGGAGCTCATTCAGTAAGAGGAGCAATGGCATCTAAGTCTTTTATGTTAGGTTCCAGTTTAACGGACATTATGAAATCTGCAGACTGGTCGTCTGAAAGTAATTTTCGTAAGTTTTATCTTAAGCCTGTTTTGGATGTGGCCTCTGTTGTTATAGGTCAGCTTTGAACTAGCATAATCCGAGCCGCCGGTCCTGATATAGAATGAAAATTTTTCTAGCTTACGCGTTAAGAATTTTCAATTCTATTAAGGACACGGAGGCGAGGATTATCCCACCCTTTCATGAATATGGCTAATTTTATTGCTCTTAAAAAAATGTTTGATTCATTGTTACCCTCCCAAGTTTTATATTGTATAATAAGATGTGAAAGATATTAAATGGTTTTACCATTAGTTTGAAGATATTACCGGTTGTTTTTTTTTATTATTATTTGTTAGGAACGGATCAGAAGAATTCCTGAGGTTCTTTCCATCCTGTTGTCTACGTTCTTGGAAAACCGACTTGATGTTCAGTCTGGTCTCCTTCGTTGGTTTCTTCCATCCTAGATGAGAGTTGGTATCATCTAAAGACTTTGAGATCGTGAGAAAGGAATTACAGTTTTTGGTTGTTGCAAAGAAAGAGGATATGACGTTTGAGGTTAAGGACTTTATGGACTAAGGTCACTATGGATGATTGGTGCATGTGACTTATACACTAGAGCACCTTGGGAAATTTTGTTTTTTGTTTAAATGTGTTTTAATTGGCTGCTGTGAAACTTTCAGTAAAGAAAGAGAAAGCATAATCCTCGCCTCCGTGTCCTTAATAGAATTGAAAATTCTTAACGCGTAAGCTAGAAAAACTTTCATTACGGTGCACACACTCAGATAGCTCACCTGTGAGAATCCATTGAATGCACTGCTGGATGCCTAGGCGAAAGTGAGAATGACGACACATTGTGTTAAAGAATAATCATAAGCGTGTTCAGTTTTGCAGTCATGCAATGACAGAAAACAGCAGCCTTTGCCGGAAGTGTTTAAAGTGAAAGCACAGGATGGGATGTTTCACAAATCCTGAGGAAGAGCGGAAGTGCAGAAAAAATGAAATTGCAAGAGATTAACACAAACGGTGCAATGAAGAGCATTACGTCTTGTAAATGCACTGTTTTTGTGTCCGTTTAAACCATTTTTATAGTAATAGACTCGACATATATAAAAGCAGGACAGATTAGATCAGCACTTTACAACTTGAAAATCGTGATTTTGCACAATCGCATTTAATTTACGTGTATGTTCCATGACCTTTCTCAGGTTGGCATGCTGCTGTGTCCTTGAGCATTGTCTACAGCCCAGCACATGCTACCTCTCTTTATTAATTAGTTATGAATTTAGCTAATGTTTGATATCACGCGTCTCAGTCATAATATTGTTTCCTCTGCCAAGCATGCCTAGACAGTAACACTCAAGTTTAACCACTAGGTTATATGAACACCCACTTTATTTCTTTCCCATTAATATTTGTTTTGTGGTCAGAGATCTCACATATTTGACTGGTAAAATTATATATGAGAAAGATCCTGCCCAGAGGAGTCTATAGTTTGGACTCTTTTAATGAATATAATTGAGCAGAGTCATGTTACTCTGTGGGCGAAGACGAGATTTTTGTGCATTTATCCTAACCATCGTGCACTACTGAGTATCCTCCCGACCCTATCCGAGACAATGCCGTAGTGAGGGACTTGAAATCGATACCGGCATTGACGTCTGCGGCATCTCAAGGCCTGGTGCCCACTGGAGCCACCCTGTCATTGGAGAATAGTGGAGACCTAAAAGGTGTGACCCAGTGGTGAATGGCCGGCTGGAAGTGCACGCAGAGGAGAGCTGCGCGGCACATCTAAATGCCCAGAAGAGTTCTGGCGCTGAGCGTGGCAAGGTCTACCCCTGGACCTGGTCACAGGCGGTGAGTGGGGGACTCTCTGGACTTTTTGGGTCAGCTACAGGGAGGCCTGAATAGGGCTCTGCTTACCTCAGATCTGGATTGAGGTGGTGTTGTGCTGTTCCCAAAGGCTGTCCCCGTGCTACTGGTGTCCGCTTGACCAGCTGCAGCACGGGTAGGCCTTCAAGTTGGGGCTCCCCGCTGCTGCTGCTGACCTGCACTGGTATGAGGAATGTGCCTGACAGCACACCGCTGGGGAGCAGTATTGCCCTTGAGCTACCGCAATGTAGCACACTTTAAAAAAACGTAGCACCACCACGGAGAGCCTGAAAATCAACTAACTACATGACTGCAATGCTGGACTCACATAAATATAGATGTATGGTGGGTGAGCCTGTCTGCTCCTCGCCCTCCCTTCTAATTAGTATAATCAATGACCCCCTCAGGAGATCAATCTTGCCATTGATGCTGTCCTTTCTTCGTTACATTGAATAAAATGGATTGCTGAAACTGCTGCTAACAGAGCTGCTCATGCTGCTGCGCGTGGGGAAACTGAAAAGCGCAAGGAAGCGGGCCTTTACGTCTGCATCGGGGGTATCCACAGTTGCGCTGGGCCTATGACAATCGCGAGGTACTCTAGCCAAACAAATCATCACCCTGATTCTGCCACCTGGTATATTGCTATTGCCAATCAGCCTTCTGAGAAGAACAT